>NC_090726.1:52228374-52240364 GCF_036898095.1 Palaemon carinicauda | reverse complement strand
CGATTAAAGTAGAAAACGCTAATTAATTACAGTAAGAAGCTTATATATAACGAAAGGGATTTTCATCTTCACATATTACATTCTATTATTATTATTATTATTATTATTATTATTATTATTATTATTATTACTTGCTAAGCTACAACCTTAGTTGGAAAAGCAGAATTCTATAAGCCCAAGAGCCCCAACAAGGAAAATAGCCCAGGGAGGAAAGGAAACAAGGAAAAATAAAATATTTAAAGAACAGTATCAACATCAAAATAAATATTTCCTATATAAACTATAAAAACTTTAACAAAACAATAAGAGAAATTAGATAGAATAGTGTGCCCGAGTGTACCCTCAAGCAAGAGAACTCTAACCCAAGACAGTGGAAGACCATGGTACAGAGGCTATTGCACTAACCAAGACTAGAAAACAATGGTTTGGTTTTGGAGTGTCCTTCTCCTAGAAGAGCTGCTTACCATAGATAAAGAGTCTTCTACCCTTGCCAAGAGGAAAGTAGCCACTGAACAATTACAGTGCAGTAGTTAACCCCTTGGGTGAAGAAGAACTATTTGGTAATCTTAGTGTTGTTAGGTGTATGAGGACAGAGGAGAATCTGTAAAGAATAGGCTAGACTGTTCAGTTTGTGTAGGCAAAGGGAAAGTGAACCGTAACCAGATAGAAGGATCTAATGAAGTACTGTCTAGTTAGTCAAAGGAACCCATAACTCTATAATGGTAGTATCTCAACGGGGTGACTGGTGCCCTGGCCAACCTACTACCTATAAATGAGGAGGATGGTTTTTAAAAGAGTATAGTTTAACAAAAGGATAATTCTTTTTGAAAATAATAAGTTAAAGCGTTTTACTAGTTGTAAGTCACGAACTGTTATACAGTGTAAATTATAAAAGACTTCAAGATACAAGAGAAAGAGAAATAAGATAGAATAGTGTGCCTGAGTGTACCCTCAAACAAGAGAACTCTACCCCAAGACAGTGGAAGACCATGGTACAGAGGTTGTGGCACTACCCAAGACTAGAGAACAATGGTTTGATTTTGGAGTGTCTATCATAATAATAATAATAATAATAATAATAATAATAATAATAATAATAATGATGATGATGATGATGATGATGATAATAATAAGAAGTCATCAAAGACATAGACGAAGCAGGCTACAAATACCTCGGTGTAATAGAAAACAAGGCAATAAAGCACCAAGTGGTGTAAGAAAAGAACAGAAGAGAATACATGCAAAGAATCAAATCTATACCGAAGTCAAACAAACACCTGGGCAGTGCCAGTTATCAGGTACAGTGCTAGAATAGTGGAGTGGAAGAAGTCAGAGCTATGCCACATAGATTGAAAAACTAGAAAGATAATGAAGATTGCATCCAAGAGCGAATGTTAACAGGCTCTACACACAACGAAGTGAAGGAGGAAAAGGACTGATCAGTATAGATGATTTGTGTCAACATCCAAAGTAGATCACTAGGGCAGTACCTTAAGATCAGTGAAGACGAATGGCTAAAGAATGCATGGGAAGGAAACCAATTAAAGGAAGACGAAGACACTGATGTGTATAAGGAGAGAACATGAAAAAAAAAGAGACAAGAAGCTGGGAAAAAAGATGCATGGACAATTCCTGAGGCAAACTGAAGAACTGCCCTATAAAGAAACATGGCAGTGGCTAAGGAGAGGAGAACTTGAAAGGAAATTGATAATGACAGCGCAAACCAGGCCTTATGAACAAGATATATTCAGCGAGCTATAGACGGAAATAACATCTCGTCAAAGTACAGGAAATGTATGGCAAAAGAAGAAACCATCAAACACATCTTCAGTGAATTTTCAGCACCTGCTCAGAATCAATATAAGAAACGACATGATACAGTAGCTAAAGCCCTCCATTAGAGTTTCTGTAAAAAATATGAAATACAATGCAGCAACAAATGGTACGAACATCAACCCCAAGCTGTGGTAGAAAATGATCAGGCTAAACTACCTTGGGACTACAGCATAATGACGGACAGGGTAATACAAGCACATCGACCAGACATCACTCTGGTTGACAAGTCAACGAAAAACGTATCACTCATAGATGATTGTCACAGTACCGTGGGACTCAAGAGCGGAAGATAAGGGCAAAGAAAAAATATAAAAGTACCACGACCTGCGAATTGAGCTAAGAAGGCTATGGAATATACAGGTAGAAGTGGTGCCAATAATAATAGGAGCACTCGGGACCATACCTAAGTCATTGAAAAGGAATCTCGAGAAGGTAGGAGCGAATACAGCCTCAGGATTGGTGCAAAAGAGCGTGCTACCTTAAACAGCAGACATAATGAGGAAATTTGTGGACTCCTAAGGAAGCTGGATGCAACACAGAACCCCCATAGTATAAATCACGAGTCTCTGTAGACTGCCTAACAAACAAACATATTAATAATATTAATTGATAGTTCATTATCAAGACAGTTGTACATCTTGTGCTGATTCAGCATAGCGACTTGATTTACAGTAAACTTAAAATAAGTAACAGCATAATACTGGAATATATTTAGGAAGACAATTTAAAACGAGTTTCCAGGTAATATAATATAAAAAGAGCTACTTACCATAGCTAAAGAGTTCTCTTCTGTCCTTACCAAGAAGAAAGTAACCACGGCACAATTATAGTGCAGTAGTTAACCTCTTGAGTGAAGAAGTATTTGGTAATCGCTGACAGAAGAAGTATTTGGTAATCGCTGTGTTGTCAGGTGTATGAGGACAGAGGAGACTGTGGAAAGAATAGGCCAGTCTATTCGTTGTATGTGTAGGCAAAGACAGAATGAGCAGTAACCAGAGAAAGGGATCCAATGTAGTACTGTCTGACCAGTCGAAGGACCCCATAACACTCTAGCTGTAGTGTCTTAAAGGGTGGCTGTTGCACTGGCCAACCTACCACCTATATACCTATATACATCGTTTACCATGCCAAAATGATTCTGTCCTGGTAGGAAATCAAACCTAGAGTCTGCTTCTGGTTTGGCGATTGTCCTACACCTAATTTTATTCAATTAATCACTTCCCCTCACAAGGAGAAAGTTTCCACATCAGTGTGTGACATTCGTCCCATTCCTGCTCCTTCTCTTGCACTCTAGGAATATTAAAACTCTTCCTAAACAAAAATGCTATTCCTTATTCTATAAAGAGCTTCTCAGAACTTCGGCTGTCTAAGTAAAGATCTGGCAGTATTTAGTCCTCTAGAAGGGTTTTAAACATGAAAGAGGTGGTCTGAGCAAAGATATGGCCGAAGTTTTAGTCTTCTGGAAGCGTCTTAAACGTTATAGATACTATCTGAGCAGAGATTTGGCTGATAAAATAGGACTTCCTGCCAGAAGGCGGTAGTCCTATCCCCAATTATCGAGTCCCCCCGGATTTCGATGACCCAACCCTTCAGAATAGTTCCACCAAAAAGATACAAACTATTTTCCTAACTGTGATCCCTTCTTCAAAACGGGTTAAAAACTGTGTTCACCACCTTGTATTTCGTTCTTTCCACATAATCAGTGTATTTCCAAATGTTTTGCTTACGTAAGTTATCTTCCTCGTATATCATTATTTTTCTATCGATCTATTCCTCCTACACTGGAATTACTATTCAACCCGCTTATCCCAATATCAGAATTTTTCTTTTACTATCGTGTGATTTTAAAACTTCGTTA
Source organism: Palaemon carinicauda (assembly GCF_036898095.1). Taxonomy (NCBI): domain Eukaryota; kingdom Metazoa; phylum Arthropoda; class Malacostraca; order Decapoda; family Palaemonidae; genus Palaemon; species Palaemon carinicauda. The sequence continues at coordinate 52,236,670 of NC_090726.1, read as the reverse complement.
AAAGCAAAGAACATTTGCTTAAAGATTCATTCTTTCATTTCTCATGTATTGCACCTACCCTGCTTCCCACGTAGCTCCGCCCCAGGACTAATTCGCTTTTCTTCCATCATACCATTATCCATTGCAACAACAATAATAACAACAACAACAACAACAGATGCATTTATTTCTAGTCCACTGCATGGCAAAGGCCTCAAACATGTCGTTATTCATGTCTGGGGTTTGACCAGTTTTCATCACCACGCTGGCTAATGGCAGATTGGTGATGGTGGGAGACTTGTCTGAACGTTCACAGCAAACCGACATAGGATGGGTGGGCCTGACTAGTACAGCTTTGATGACCATAGCGATACACAACCCTTTCACCACGTTAAAGTATCCCCATAGTAATTCCCCAAAATGGTTTTTTTTGAATCTACTGCATCCATTCATTAGTTTCTGTAGCTTCAAAAAGTCATGGAGTCAGAACTCCTCTTGTACCAGTCCCATTTATTTACCAAACAGCTTACTCTCCCGTTTGCATATTCCACAAGTGCTTTTTTCATCATAAATTATTTCAATTGTACTCCACATAGGAAACATCCATTAAACTTTTTATTAATATGTTACCCAATAGCGTGAAGGCTTCAATAGTCTTAGGCCCTTTTTATCCCCTGGTCATCTTACATTTTCATATTGATCCTCTTTTAGACTTGTAATAGTCTTTCCTTCCTTGTTTTTATTTTTTCCAGTCTACTTTTTACCACCTTCTTACTCTCCTATTTCATTCTCAATTTAATTTTCTTTATTCATTGCAACTTTCATTCTCAATTTAATTTTCTTTATTCAGTGCAACTCTCATTCTCAATTTAATTTTCTTTATTCATTGCAACTCTCTCTCTCTCTCTCTCTCTCTCTCTCTCTCTCTCTCTCTCTCTCTTTTGTAGATGGAACTTCATAATTTTTCAAAGCAAGATGAAATATGGAACGAGTAGCCCAAGCTAATTAGTCATCATCTGCAAAAAATATCTATCTTCTTTTCATTCAACATATATAACAACAACAACAAAAACAACAATAACTGCAACATCAGAGACATACAAGAAGCTCTGCGACAGAAATATATAAGAAAATGACGGCATCGTAATATAGTGTTTTGAAAATATTCCTATCTTCGTAGGGAAAGAAATTTTTTTAAAAGAACATCAATGTTTATTTCATATTAATGCGTTGAGAAGGTTGCATAAAACACCGAGCAATGAAGCGGAAAGATTAAAGGATTAAGAATAGTCTATGAATAGCAATGAAGTTATGAAAAGTGCAGGTTCTCAGTTTCCTCTCTTATAGCTTGAAGGGATATTGCAAGAGAGAGAGAGAGAGAGAGAGAGAGAGAGAGAGAGAGGTGTAAGGAAAAAGAGAGAATTTTTGTTTAGCTTTTTTCCTTAGTTACATTAGAAGATTGTGGAGAGAGAGAGAGAGAGAGAGAGAGAGAGAGAGAGAGAGTAAGGAAAAAAAAAAGAGATTTTTTGTTTAGCCTTTTTCATTAGTTACATTAGAAGGTCATGGATGAGAGAGAGAGAGAGAGAGAGAGAGAGCGAGAGAGAGAGAGAGAGAGAGAGATTCTTTTTTTCTTTAGCCTTTTTCATAGGTTACGTTTGAAGATTATGGATAATGAGAGATCTTTTGTTTAGCCTTTTTGATTAGTTACATTAGGTCATGGATGAGAGAGAGAGAGAGAGAGAGAGAGAGCGAGAGAGAGAGAGAGAGAGAGAGAGAGAGAGAGAGAGAGGAGAGAGAGAGATTCTTTTTTTCTTTAGCCTTTTTCATAGGTTACGTTTGAAGATTATGGATAATGAGAGATCTTTTGTTTAGCCTTTTTGATTAGTTACATTAGGTCATGGATGAGAGAGAGAGAGAGAGAGAGAGAGAGAGAGAGATTCTTTTTTTCTTTAGCCTTTTTCATAGGTTACGTTTGAAGATTATGGATAATGAGAGATCTTTTGTTTAGCCTTTTTGATTAGTTACATTAGAAGGTCATGGATGAGAGAGAGAGAGAGAGAGAGAGAGAGAGAGAGAGAGAGAGAGAGATATTCTTTTTTTCTTTAGCCTTTTTCATAGGTTACGTTTGAAGATTATGGATAATGAGAGATCTTTTGTTTAGCCTTTTTGATTAGTTACATTAGAAGGTCATGGATGAGAGAGAGAGAGAGAGAGAGAGAGAGAGAGAGAGAGAGATTCTTTTTTTCTTTAGCCTTTTTCATAGGTTACGTTTGAAGATTATGGATAATGAGAGATCTTTTGTTTAGACTTTTTGATTAGTTACATTAGGTCATGGATGAGAGAGAGAGAGAGAGAGAGAGAGAGAGAGAGAGAGAGATTCTTTTTTTCTTTAGCCTTTTTCATAGGTTACGTTTGAAGATTATGGATAATGAGAGATCTTTTGTTTAGCCTTTTTGATTACTTACATTAGAAGGTCATGGATGAGAGAGAGAGAGAGAGAGAGAGAGAGAGAGAGAGAGAGATTCTTTTTTTCTTTAGCCTTTTTCATAGGTTACGTTTGAAGATTATGGATAATGAGAGATCTTTTGTTTAGCCTTTTTGATTAGTTACATTAGAAGGTCATGGATGAGAGAGAGAGAGAGAGAGAGAGAGAGAGAGAGAGAGAGAGATTCTTTTTTTCTTTAGCCTTTTTCATAGGTTACGTTTGAAGATTATGGATAATGAGAGATCTTTTGTTTAGCCTTTTTGATTAGTTACATTAGAAGGTTATGGATGAGAGAGAGATAAGAAAAAAAGATTTTTGGTTTAGCCTTTTTCATAAGTTTCATTAGAAGATTATGGAAGAGAGAGAGAGATTGATTGATTGATTTAAAGTTTTCAGGCATCCAAGAGAGAGAGAGAGAGAGAGAGAGAGAGAGAGAGAGAGAGAGAGGAGAGATTTTGTTTTGTTTAGTTTAACCTTTTTCATAAGATACAGTAGAAGGGTATGAATATCCTCGGTCACAAATGAATATATTCACGTATTTAGTAATACAATAGGTGTATACAATAGATATTGACTTTTAGTTGAGCGGACTAAAATGGAATGAGAGACCTTTAATAATTCCCATATCACTAACCACAGCTTTTTCAGTTATTTGAAAAAAAGTTTTACCGGTTTCCTACCACACACACACACACACACACACACACACACATATATATATATATATATATATATATATATATATATATATATATATATATATGTGGCAAAGAATACATATTATTTTTTTATAACACCATACTGACTGAAATCCCGTTACATGAAATGCAAGGCATATCCTGATATATCTCTATATGCATGAAATACGAATTCTAGATTTGCTGTCTTCAAGAGCAATGCCTACTATAGAAGTAGAAGGAACTGATTCACCTTTGGCCCCAGCATCTGGGTTTTAGGGAATTAATATTGTTTTATGCCCCCCCCCCCCTCCATTTCGATGATATGATTTAATTGAATACTTGATTTATATACTCAAGCTCAATTACTCATTCACACGCTATATATTCATAATATATATATATATATATATATATATATATATATATATATATATTATATGTATATATATATACTTTTTTTTCAAATAATCCATATATATTAATACATTATAGTCTGGATTCTCTTAACGACCTTGGGATCAGAGCCCCAGGCGAAATCACTCAAAAACTATAGTATCTGACTGGCCGGGTTATCGAACCCTGGTCCAGGATACCTGTATGACATTGTCCATACCACTCAGCCACGAAGAAAGATAAAATTCAATGACAATTCTTTTGTACATATACCTGTCGAATTCAGGTTTTTTTTTTGTACTTAGAATTGAAATCAACCCCTCTTCACTGTATATATATATATATATATATATATATATATATATATATATATATATATATATATATATATATATAGCTGTGTGGGTGTGTGTGTATATATGATATATATGTCCTGTATGTGTATATGTACTATATATATATATATATATATATATATATATATATATATATATAGATATATATATAGATAGATAGATAGATAGATAGATAGATAGATAGATGGATAGATAGATATACATATATATATATATATATATATAAATATATATATATATATATATATATATATATATATATATGTATGTGTGTGTGAGTATGCATATATGTGTGTTTTTGTTTTTGCCTATGCTTTTTCTTCTTAAATGAGATATCTGCTCCTGAAGGGATATCCAATATGATGTGTACTTGGACGAGGTTGGTATCTTCATGAATATTTGCCTTAATACTAAATTAAATTCAGCAATTGGGCTTAATTCCACATAGGATGATGTGCATTTTTATTACAGCTAATTGCATCATTAAAGGCAAATATGATACTTAATACTTATATAGTATATGAGAGATTTCATATACAGTTGGGCACAGGAATTCATGGTACATCTTTCTCTGAAGAATTATAAGCAGCCACATCCTTACTGAGCAGCAAGTTGCTGTGTTTAACCCCGCCCACTACATCTGCCACCTTTCCTTACACTATCTGTTTGGTTATTCTCTGCAAACCAAGGGTGCAACAGAGTGAACGTCTTCGGAGTGAGGTGTGCCAGAGAGTCATGTGTCCAACTGTACTAGTATAATTTTTATCCCTTTAATGAGAACCCAAAAACGCCAGATCATCAATATCGAAGTACCGATAACGATGTTGTCCTATTTGCAGTATATCTCACGGGATGAACTCAGGGGAAAAGTTATTCGAATGGATAGCGAACAAGTTGGAAGTCTCTCCCTCATGAGTGACATTTTATAATATTTTTTCTCTCTCTCTCTCTCTCTCTCTCTCTCTCTCTCTCTCTCTCTCTCTCTCTCTCTCTCTCTCTCTCTCTCTAAACATCCATTACAGTATCACATGTTTGTATATATATATATATATATATATATATATATGTATATATATATATATACTGTATATATATACTATATATATACATTTATATATAAGTATATATATATATATAAATGTATATATATATATATATATATATATATATATATATATATTTATATATATATGTTAGTGTGTGTGTGTATTTACAGTATATTATATAAGCAGATACATTTTCTACAAGCTTTCTTTCCTTCAATATTTTTTTTTCTATCTAGTGTTACTGTCTAGTGTAGTCTCAAGATCTCGAAAGGACATCCCCAAAATATAACAGTAAAAAATGTTCGATTATGAACATAATTATAACTTTCAACGAAACACTTAATTACTAATTGGCATATGCTAATCACCTCCACCGAAGAAGTCTTATTAGTTTCGTTCATCTCTATAGTAAAGTACATGAAAAAATTACGTTAAGATTTCATAATTTTCATCCAGTATTTTATCATAGATATTGAATAACGAGTAAATTTTCCATCAGTTTCATTATAATCATCTCATCCGTTACCAAAGTGATATTATCATTATAATTTTTTCCATTATCAATATTATTATTATAATAATGTTTATCATTAGTGTTATTCTTATTCTTCCATTTGCATCAATCGATGATGAGCATACCACATTGATAACGTTCTCAATCCTGCCTGTTTCTGAATTAATTTTACATATATCGAACTGAAATTTACCTGAAAACAAAGAAAATAGAATTTGAAATGTTCTAAATAAAATAAAATAAAAAGTAACGGACAGTTTTCAAAAGATTCCTTGCTTGAGAAGAGAAAAAGGCAATGCCTCGGTTCTGCAGGTCTGCTTACCTATGATAACAGGCTTCTTACGCTGTTGAGCGTTAAGGCTTAGCCATGAAAGGGGAAAATATAGGAGCTTTCTGGGTTTATATGTTTCACTAGTGTACGTGACTCGTCAATATTGAACGGCTGAATATTTAGATACATATGCATACACACGAACACACGCGCAGATTCTACCCTACCCACCCCTCCCTCTTTCCTAACTAAAATTGTTTGAGTAAAATATTTCGAAAAAATACAAGTCCTCCAAGTGTTAATTATTATTATTATTATTATTATTATTATTATTATTATTATTATTATTATTGTTATTATTATTATTAATATTATTATTATTATTATTATTATTATTATTATTATTATTATTATTATTATTAAACACTCAAAGAGATTGCAGGAACAAGTGCCAAGTCTAGATGTAATATCCAAGTTGACACCCAAGAAGAATTGCTACTGTAAATCATTCCACCTCGTAAATTCCAGAAAATACCCTTGGAGCGAATTCGTACTAAGTATGAAATTTTTCATTACAACATGCAAAGGTCAGGGGTTGTTGGGGGAAGGGGGGAGTAAATGACGAAAGAACATTCCTAAATAACCAGAAAAGAGGTGGGGGTTGGAGTTTGCAGATCAGGAAGTAAGGAGGGGGGGGGGGGTCTGTGGGCCCGGGAAGGGGGGGGGGTGAGTTTATTTCACTGGAGACCCGAGTTCATTAGTCGCTTCATTGGTGGGAGAAGCTGATTACTGACAGGTAATTTCATAAAGGTCTGAGGAATATAGTACTTCAGTTCGGTGGATGGTGACGAGATATCCTGTTTTTCAAGAAGAGGATGGGTGGATAATAATTATATATATATATATATATATATATATATATATATATGCATATATATATATATATATATATATATACATACATATATGCACACACACATATATAAATGTATATATATGTATGTAAGTATATATATATATATATATATATATATATATATATATATATATATATATAAGCCTACACATGAGATTCTGAAAATTCCGTGAAAATACGAGAATTCCTGTAGGAGACACATCCTATAAGTGAGAAGCTGTGTCCCAAACACATTTGTATATATATATATATATATATATATATATATATATATATATATATATATATAATGTGAGTGTGTGTTTTTATTTTTGTGTGTTGTGGGTGTGTATGTATGTATGTATATGTGTGTTTCTGAATATATGTATGCATATATAAACTAAAGAAGTTCAAGCATGCAGCGAATGTTTTTATGTTGAACAGGCTGATATAAGCCTCTGTTCAAAGTTTATATATGACAGTTTTGTTATAACGTTGTTACTGATTTTCGGATATTTTTATATTCATTATTCATAACTCCTCATGTCAAGTTTATTTCCTTTCCTTACTTGGCTATTTTCCCTAGTTTTCTTATTATCATTATTTTAATTATACTATTCATTATTATTATTATTTTCGTCAAAGTTCACACTTGAATATGCATAGTTTTTATTTAGATAAATTTGAAAAATCTTCTGTATCATATTGGTTACACATTTTTTCTTTCTAAGAATATTCACGATTTAGTACGAAAGTTAGAATTAGTAATATTAACTTAATTTATGTTGCTCTTATTAATCAATAATTCTATTTATTATCTTTATAATGTGGTATCAATCGCCTTGCACTCTATACCTTCATAAGTATTTATTTGATGAATACCTTTAGCAAACAAAGAAAAATCGACCCTTGATGTTCTTCCAGTGTTCTGTTGAAGAAGTAGAACTTCTGGACTCTGGAGGTAAGACTCACTTACTTACCGGTATTGAGGTCTATTATACATAAGATGTGGTTCAAAGGTAACTCGAGCACAAAAAGAATACGGAGAACGTTGAGATGAGGAGGATCTCTTAATGGCAGTGGAATTTAAAAGCTTCTTGGACGTGAGCAAAGAACCATTATTGAAATTGGTTTTGCGTTTAGGAAAAAAAAAACCGAAAAGCTTTCCGGTTTGATAGTCATTTGTTTAAAACTGTGTTTGAAGAAGGAAATGGTAGGTTGAGGGTATGTAAAGAAACTAATCAGAGGTTGAATACTAGGATGAGATAGTTAGTAATGAACGCACAATTCCTAATTGAATGGTACAGCTCTCTGTACAAGTTACCTGTCTCCAATTCCTCCTGATTTTATTTTTTTATTTTTTTTTGCTATTACTATGAGTTAATGCGGTTCTAGTCATTCTTCAAATCCGGGAAAACGTTATGTATATTACGGCGTAATCAATATATATATATAATTATATATATATATATATATATATATATATATATATATATATATATATAATCTGTGTTGTGTATTCAGAACTAAAATATATCCATACAAGACAAGCTTTAAACAAAGAACAGTTAGCATACAAATAATATATGTATATATATATATGTGTGTGTATATATATATACATATATATATATATATATATATATATAAATATATATATATATATATATATTTATA
>NC_090726.1:52220874-52223374 GCF_036898095.1 Palaemon carinicauda | reverse complement strand
AGAGAGAGAGAGAGAGAGAGAGGGTATTCAGGTTTTGCTTAATATTAACTTGAATTTATATCTAGATGCTTGGTTAAGGTCATCATATAAGGTATAGTTTTATTTGAAGTTTTAATATTTAAGTCTGAAGATTAAATTTATTAAGGTCTGCGCTCTACTGAGCGTCCCTCTAGTTTCTATTTTGATGTTCATAACGTTATCTTCACACTTGAATGGCCTCCTCGGCCCCAGTGCTGGTATTTATGTATTAAATTCCATCATAATTCCAGATCTATGAATATATTGCTCAACAAGCATCACGTTATTAGAATATTGTTTTCTTCCTTCGATAATGTAGAATCCGTAACCAATGTGCTTTTGAGTAAACACATACAGTGTACAAGAATGATTATTTCAGCATTTTTAAAACATGATCAGTATATAAATATAGTTTTGAATCCGCCATCCTCTTGATTTTCTTGAATTTAATCTTCTGTTTATTTTATTTATCCTTTATATATTTATTTATTTATTTATATTTTTTTTATTCAACCTTTTATGCGATGCTTTACTAATTTCTTTTATTGAAATGCGTAATCCCACTGGTGTAATAAGAGGAAGATTTACATATGTTAATTAGAGATGCAAGACATAATTGTCTGCCGTTAACTGGGTCTAAAGATATTTTAGTTGTGCTTTGCATAAGTCATTGTGATAATGTGATCTCGTCCGTTTGAAATTCAGATCAGAATTTTGGCTTTATTTTTTAATTCATCATTCATTCAGTACTGTTTTGTATATAAATGAATATTCTCTCTCTCTCTCTCTCTCTCTCTCTCTCTCTCTCCTCTCTCTCTCTCTCTCTCTCTCTCTATATATATATATATATATATATATATATATTTATATATATATATTATATATATATTATATATATATATATATATATATATATAATATATATATATATATTTGGTTTCAATGTTAGACTAAATTAAATATTTTAGATATTCATTTGTAACGTTCTCTCTCTCTCTCTCTCTCTCTCTCTCTCTCTCTCTCTCTCTTCTCTCTCTCTCTCTCTCTCTCTCTCTCTCTCCAAATTCTTCGATAGCCCTCAGCATCTGATGGACTCAGCGTTTACATAATCATTTCTTAATCTCAATCACAAATATCATACGCATTTTTACCCTGTAAGGCCTTCAACGTTTAATAGTTATGAAGATTCCATCTTTGTTTCTTTGATGAATAACAATAATAATCCACCTTTCAGAATATTTATGATGCAAAACGGCTTGAAATTATGTTGTTCCAGATACGGGTCTTTCTGGAAAATTTGCCCTTTTCAAAGGCCTTTCCCTTCCCCTGCCCTTTTCCCCTTCCTCCTTTTCCCCTTTCCCTTATCCTCCCCTCGTCTCGTAAATCCTCAGAAACAGCCCTTCGCTTCAACCGGGTGATGATAACATCACTCGGGATTAACTTTGTCACGCAATTGAATTGGTGACAGAAAGGGAACTCGAGACCAGATCCTCTTTCTAGAATTGTGAGGCCTTTTCATGCGTAGTAACAGCAGCAGCAGCAGCATCAGCAGCAACAACAGCAGCTGTGCTCACTCGTGATGGAGGAAGATGTGCAATATAATTTCCGTCATTTAGTTGGCTTCGTCTACAGTTGGCTCCGAGATGAGGCTGATGTTCAAAGATGGAAATAGTGTATAGCGTGACAAGATTATTCCTTTTCAAAACTCTCTCTCTCTCTCTCTCTCTCTCTCTCTCTCTCTCTCTCTCTCTCTCTCTCTCTCTCTCTCTCTCTCTCTCTCTGCTATTAGGTATAAATATAATTCCCATTTGATTATGAAGCTTTTCAAAGAAATGCACATATATAGAGGGCTCATCAGCAGCACATTGAGATCCCTTTACACGTACAATGCACGTATACGTGTACTTCCTAGATAACAAAGCCCCTCTCTCTAACAAGGGTTTGAGACCTGCTCAAGCTAGATAGTTTTATTGAAGTGTCTGCACCCTCACCATCCTTGTAAGCTAGGAATGGGGGGGATTTTGGGAGCCAAAATTTCCACCTGGTGAGTTATCAGCAGTCATTGCCTGGCCCTTCCTGGCCTAGCCTGGGTGGAGAGGGGTCTTAGGCGCTGATCACATGTATAGGCCAGACTCTGGGCCCTCTAGGGCATCGTCACTGTCCCTTGCCTCAGCCATTCATGAGTGACCTTTAATGAATTAGAATTCAGTAAAAAAAGAATAGTATGAGAATATGAAGTATAATATGAAAATCATATTCAATATGCACAAGAAACTAAGTGAACGACAATGTTAGAGATTCATGCCAAAGCCAGGGATAAGGAATTTGTCCAAGACAATAGGAAGAGAGTCTGCAGCTAAAGACCAAATAGGAGAGCAACATTCAAAGCATGTATATGTGTATATATACACACACGCAAATATATATTTTGTTTGTTCGTGCTTCGTTACTTGCGCATATATGCGCTTTGCTTATGCTCTCA
>NC_090726.1:52190874-52210874 GCF_036898095.1 Palaemon carinicauda | reverse complement strand
TTTTATTATTATTATTATTTTACATGTAAGCAGGATTTTCTCGTATGGTAGCCATCATTTATCTATTATCACAGATAGAAAAACATGATGTACGTACTTTATGTACCTGAGCAAAATATGGTGAATGCCAATTGCCGCATGACAATCGGAAATCAATAAATTCTCCCATGGCCAGTCGTGCCAATTTTTAACGAGAGAGAATTTAATTAGGCAATTTATTTGATTAAAACATAAATGAATGAGTAGCTATTGAAATTAAAAGACTTATTATTATTATTATTATTATTTATAATTTATCCTCCTTATCGATTTTATGGTATATGATTTTCCTTTAATTATTTGTGTATTTATGTATTCCTATTTTGAGTCGTTTAGACAATTCTGAAATCGTGGTTCCTCGAATCATGAAATTAAAATTGCAACGTTTTTATCTATGTGATGCTTTTTAAAATTGCCAGAATTATATATACGTTCAATTTTAAATTTTCGAACATTTCATATATCATAGATGCTCCAAAGATAAAATATTAAAGTATTCTGAAAATATTTTATCCTCCGAATCTAATATATATGTAACCTTTTTCGTTGACGTGTATTATTAGTTAAATTATAGATATTTAATTATTCCATTATTCATATCTCGTATACATATCCATAGAATATATTGAAACATTTCTCATTGTTTATATTTTCTTTATGTTAGGCTTTTTCAAATTGGCTTAATTAAATATATTTCAAAACTATGACAGAATATTGTCAAAATAATATAAATTTTTCTTCTGAAATACGGCATGAAAATATATCAATCAATACATTGTTATTTTTCATTTTATTATTCATCCTTATCTGGATGAATAAACTTTGTCTTCACGAAACAATAGAGCAAATTACATTGATGTAATTTCGTTAGTGATTTTTGTGGCTTTCTTTCCCTCTACATCCAATCTTTGGAATTATATTCTTGCTTACATTTGTTCTTACTCATGTAAGTTTTCTTCTCTTTTAATTACCTCCGTTTGTTTGTTTGTTTGTTTTTCAACTACTTCCTGGCACCAAATTTACTCATAGAGTAGTGAAACTTTCATGTAGTAATTGTTATGGTGAGAGGTGGAAGTGATTCAATATTGAAAGTCATAGGTCAAAGGTCAAGGTCGAGCAAAAGGTCGACCGAATAAACCGTAACCTTAACCCCAAGTTCGCACATGGTTATCACACAGACTTCAAATACGCCGAATGTCTAAATTGATTCTGGGAAAGGCAAGCTGGTTTCGAAAAATAAGAGCAGCCGTGGCGGAGATCTGCAAACTGCTTGTTTTAGACGACATCCATGAAACAAATTCCTTTTGTCGGCTTAAAGAGCTGAAAGTATATTTCACTTCTTTCAATCAAATAAAAACCAACTAAGTTTACAGCTTTTTTTTTTTTTTTTTTTTTTTTTTTTTTTTTTTCAACAGCGACACGTTTAACTAAAACATTTATTTTGCGTTTAAAGTAAATATATGGTTTTTACCTTTCTTTTGGTTATTCAGTTATGTTCGTAGAACAAGTACTTCAACTTGAGGTAATGATAACGTGTGATTCTTATATTTGAATACTAGTTTCCTTATTAGTATTTTCAGTATCGAATCAACTTTTAGCATTATTTTGTGTAAAGTTTCAATTTCCTTTGTATCATATATATATATATATATATATATATATATATATATATATATACTGTATATATATATGTGTATGTATATATACATATATATATATATGTGTATGTATATATACATATATATATATATATATATATATATATATATATATATATATATATATACACACACATATATATATATACACACACACACATATATATATATATATATATATATATATATATATATATATATATATATAAATCACCTGCTGCTCCTTACCTAAACAAGTCTTTCAGAGTAATGTATGTAATGAGTAATGATTATATTCTTCATATTTTTCTTAAATTCAATGATCTGATTTATCACTTTTTGGTGGATTAATAATATTTTATTATATAGATAACAAAAGAAGTTGATAGTTTTCATAAACTGTTAGAGAATTTGAAACTTTTGAAGTATCAACGTCTTTATTTCTATACCAAGAATAAAATCATGAAATTTATCACTTCTTTGCTTTAACTTTTCTTGTTTTTTTGAATATTAATTTCTTTGAATAAGTAATTTCATGTATCTCATACATAATGATAATTTTCTTGCTAATGCCCGAGACACGAAGAGCTTTCTTATATAGTTAGTTTTATATATGTCCTCAATATAATAAAAAACAAGTGTTTGGCTACATATATACGGTATAAATATATATAATATATATATATATATATATATATATATATATATATATATATACATATATATAGTATATATATGTACATATTTCATGTATATATATGTATATGTGTATATATATACATATATATATATATATATATATATATATATATATATATATATATATATATACTGTATATTGTATATCTTTTCGGTCACGCCAACTCTCCCCGACCCTTAGGTATGGGGGGGAGTAGTAGACATACCCTGATGAGTGCAGTGCGTGTTTTTGCATATCTATCCAAATATTTAAAAAATTTTGACAGGCCATGTATACTAGTATATATATATGTATATATAGTAAATGGTCTTCCACTGTCTTGGGTTAGAGTTCTCTTGCTTGAGGCTACATTGGGCCACACTATTCCATCTCGTTTCTCTTCCTTTTGTTTTGTTAAAGTTATAGTTTATATAGAAAATATTTAAATGTCATTGTTCTTAAGATATATTGTTTTTCCTTGTTTCCTTTCCTCACTGGGCTATTTTCCCTGTTGGGGCCCCTGGGCTTATAGCATCTGGCTTTTCCAACTAGGGTTGTAGCTTAGCAGATAATAATAATAATAATAATAATAATAATAATATATGTACTGTATATATAGTATACACACACACGCACACACACACACACACACATATATATATATATATATATATATATATATATATATATATATATATATATATATATATATATATATATATATATATCCTTTACAATACAGAATATTTAGTTCTCGAAGGAAGTATTAGTAATCTAAAGCAGGTAAATTCTGTAATGTAACAATTTACTTGAGAAATTCCAGCCAAGAAAAGTCGTATAATTCTTATTTTAATGTTGCATCATTAGAATGTTCTTTTGATATTCGTTTCTCATTTCCTGTGGCGTGGGAATCAAGGGATGAATATCACCGTGTTTTATTTCTTGTGGTAATTTTCTATTATAATATATTTTGAGACTTAAACAACGGAAATTAAAAACAATAGAAACTCGTCTTATACAAACAAATTGATCTATCAATTTGAAACATAATTCATTCAAGAAGACTTTCAAAAATAGATATGTACAAAAGCAATTCATTTTTCCCCATTTAGTGGATTTAATGTAAATCGGGTAATGGATTTATTATGAATTAATGGCTACAGTGGGATGTACAGTATATCATTCAATTTACTTTACAATGCAGACCGACTTTATCAAACACACGCTTACAAGTTAGTCTTTACATTAATCTCACTTTTCCAATTTAATGGAAGTTCTATGAAATTTTCCTTTTGTCATGTCGCTATCATTAACTTCATCAGGCCCTTTAATGCATTCATTAATACTAAAGAAAAAAATATTACAATAAACCATTTAAGTAAGTTAAATTGCTAACTTTTATACGAGTTATGCAAAAATTTAGCTCACAGTAATACATAGTTACCTATGCTCTCGCACAAGTTTTAAAAGATGAAATTGTATCTGAAATACTTGAAGATTCATCCGATATTTTTTTTCTAGAATACTGTTTTAAAACGCGTTTTTGAGATGTGAAACATTCGACAACCGAGTTTTACTTTTTCTTTATAACATCATCGTCTATTTATTGTTTTTCTCTGACAGTCTATACCCGCAACTTTTCTAGTTTAATTTATATATATATATATATATATATATATATAAATATATCTATCTATCTATATATATATGTATATATATATATATATATATATATATATATATATATATATATATATATATATATATATATATATATGTACACATTAAAATTATGAAAAGAAAAATGAAAACAATTGCTTGGAGTCAGTATTTTTGTTTTTTAAATGACATCATCGGACTCGAATTGAGAATAAAAAGACATCCATATGATGTTTATATATTGAATATATTTAATATCATACCTCTTCTAAAGAAAATAGATATAATGTAGTGTTTAATTATAGTTGCACATTGAAAAAAATCTGTTGATTAAGAACAGCTCTGGAAAAATACAATTATGTGTTGTAGGGTATTTAATGTTAAAACTTAATTTACTTTATGTCAGCCAAACATCAAAAAGCATTTTTGTTAGAACCAAAATATATATATCTGTTTCTAAGGACTTTGTTAATAAGGCGTTGGTTGTCCATTGACTTGAAATCTGGTCATAGATTCTATATCAATCACTTTACCCAAACAAATATGGTTGAATTCTTTTTTTATTACCCGTACCGAAGATCATCATGTAAATCCAAGTCATAGTCTGTTTTAACCAGTAATTAGATATTCCCTTTTCGGTATGATTTTGATGTCTGCATTTCCATTTCATTGTGAGGTCGATGATGTCATTTACGAGACAAAAATACAGACTCCGATCAAGTGTTTTCATTTTACCTTTCGTAGCTATAATACAAATTTTATGATCATCACGTGTCAGTTGTCGTGAATTCTACACACCCGCGTGCATACATTATATATATATATATATATATATATATATATATATATATATATATATATATATATATATATATATACAGTATATATATATATATATATATATAATATATATATAATATATATTACTTTATGTGCATACATGTATATATATTTTATATATTTATTGATATTGTATTAATCCATATCCGAAAAATGCATTGTTCGAGAGAATGAAGCAATACATTGTTATGATGGAATTAGTAATATTTTCCTTCTCGGGATTATTCGCAAAAAAAAAAAAAAAAAAAAAAAAAAAAACCGCCTGGGGGCTTCCTCCACCAATTCCCCGGCCATCCAGCAGTCTTTGCACCATGTGTACATATATATGTTTACATGTATCTACATATATATGTATGTATTTGTGTTTATATGTATCCAGTATTCAATTTTTATTCAGTGTAGCGTCTAGTCCACTGCGTATACGGTTGAGGGGAGTATGTCAGATGCAGACTATATCTGTCGTAAAAAGTCCATCGTGTTGTAAAGCTTTCGGAAATGCTACGTTGTTCTCGCTTTTACGGTTTCTAGGAAATCTGTTTCTTTTATCTTCCAACGGGACATGTTTTATTTTATTAAAGTTCGGTTAAATATATATTTCTATCTTTTATATATATATATATATATATATATATATATATATATATATATACATATATATATATATATATATATATATATGTGTGTGTATATATATATATATATATATGTGTGTGTGTATATATATATACAGAGAGAGAGAGAGAGAGAGAGAGAGAGAGAGAGAGAGAGAGAGAGAGAGAGAGAGAGAGAGAGAAGCTTTTTAAACATGTTTTTTTATATATTCATATGTAAGTGTGATATGTAATCATTCACATATGCCCTGTAACATATAGTATACACTAAAACAAATACTAAGTGGTATATCCCTTCTTGAAGATAACCAATTCATCTTTTAGAACAAAGATGGTCATTAATGATCATTATAAGATAGTTAAGTACCTCCGTTTATACCCTTTGTCAATGACCTTAGATATCAAGATGCCAGAAAACCTCAAATCAATCAATCAATTAGACTCTTTGTACTCCGTTGGGACAGACGACGTATAATTCCAAAAATTATGAGAGAAAACCCACAGTTTAAAAGGGAAATAAACTACATACCCTAAGGTTCTTCACCTAACCCAATCTAGGAACTGTATTCTTACCTTGGGGGTGGGGCGACCGCCCCTAAAACTGTTGTGTTCTTTGTTGAGATTAACTCTCAAACCTGCGTCTGCTTCCCAACCGGATTCAATCCTGGCAAGACAAAACTAAATCATAATAAATCGTAAAACTAGCTTCATATTATCGCATTTCAGACCAAAATAAACAACTTCCTTATCAATAAAATAAATTTGAGAAGCCATAAGAAAGTACGCCTGTCTCAACGAACCACATTCACCCCCCTCTCATTTTCACCTTTGTCTTTCCTTTGCAGTGGTGCAACCGTGACCCCCGATGCAAGAAACTGCAACTGACTGACCTTCTGGTAGCCCCCGTGCAACACATCATGAAGGTCCCGCTCATTCTCAGGGACATCGAGGGGCGGACCGAAGACCCTCAGGAGAGAGCCGTCGTCAGGGAGATCATCGAGGCTGAAGAACATTCGCTCAGTAAGTCTCTTGTTTTTTGAAGTTTGAGATTGAAAGGGTATCACGATTTTCTAGAAATCTATTCGCTTCTTTATAATCTTTAGTTTTTTATCAAGTAATTTTTTCATTTTTCGTACATTCGTATTTTCCCCACGTCAAATATTGTCTAGTTTCTCCTTTT
Source organism: Palaemon carinicauda (assembly GCF_036898095.1). NCBI lineage: Eukaryota > Metazoa > Arthropoda > Malacostraca > Decapoda > Palaemonidae > Palaemon > Palaemon carinicauda. The sequence goes on along the minus strand of NC_090726.1, from coordinate 52,204,229 downwards.
TGATAAATTGTTTAATCCTATTTTTTCATATTTTTACTCTTGGTTTTGAAGTTTGTGGTTGAGAGGGTATCACTTTATATATATATATATATATATATATATATATATATATATATATATATATATATATATATATATATATATATATATATATATATATATCCATTCGCTTGTTCATATCCATTTTAATTTTATTAGATAATTCTCTAATTTTTTGTACATTCGTATCTTGCTCACGTCAAATATAATCTAGTTTTTTCTATTTGATTAATTGTTTAATCCTAGTTTTTCGGTTTTGAGGATGGGATTGAAAGGCTATTACGATTTCTTATATGTTCGCTTGTTTATATTTACCTCTAGTTTTTTTATTAAGCAATTTTCTCATTTTTTCGTACATTTGTATTTCACAATTGTCTATCCATTCACTTGTTTATTTATCTCTAGTTCTTTTTATTAAGCAGTCTTTTTCATTTATTCATACATTTATATTTAGCTCATATTAAATAATATCTGAGGTTTTTCATTCTTTATTAAGGGTTTAAAATTGTCTTAATATTTAATCTGTTTATATTTTAACTGTTTGTAATTTTGGAAATAATTTTAACTTTTGGTTTTCATTTCTTTTAATCAAATTATTTTTGTGTTTTCTTTTTCGGTTTTTTTTTTATTTTCAGAACATTTTATTTACTTCATTGTATTTGTTTCCGCCTTTGCTTTAATTTCTGTTGTACGCATAATTGTCCTTCAGTGTTTTTACTTTTTTTTCTACCATTTCTTGTGACATATGATTGATTAATTATCCATATTTGGGGACGTGATTTCTTCTTATTTCTTCTTTTTTTTTCTACAGTTTCTCAATTTCCTAAACCACTGCATTCGTCTCTTGACTCAGCAGTTTTAAAGATGAAAAAAAAAAATGTCCGTGTCAATCAGAAAAAGTGAAAACGCTCATTAATGCATTTTTACTTCTACACTTGAACATGTCGCTTTTGTTCTGCCAGGGAGCCATCGATTCTGCTCTCATTAATCTGTTTTACAGGGAGTGTAATCAGTGTGTATTTATATCCTTTCTCTTTTTGATTATTGTTTCTTTATCGTGTATATATATATATATATATATATATATATATATATATATATATATATATGTATGTATATAAATGATGTATGTATATATATATATATATATATATATATATATATATATTATATCTTGGGCTAGAGTTCTCTTGCTTGAAGGTACCCTCGGGCACACTATTCTATCTTATTTCTTTTCCTCTTGTTTAGTTAAAGTTTTTATAGTTTATGTAATGTTACTGTTCTTAAAATGTTTTATTTTTCATGTTTCCTTTCCTCACTGCTATAGCATCCTGCTTTTCCAACTAGGGTTGTAGCTTAGCAATTATTATTATTATTATTAATAATAATAATAATAATAATAATAATAATAATATCCTTTCTGAGTGGGGATACCTTAACTTGGTGAAAGGGTTTGCGTACCGCCGTGATCAGCAAAGCTGTACTAGTCAGAGCCACCCATACTAGGTTGGTTTGCAGTGAGTGATCTGACGAAAGTATCCCACCATCACCAATCTGCACTGGCCAGCGTGACTATGGAATGATGCAAACTGCCCAAACCCCAGACATGAATTTACATGGACTAGAATCGGCTGCATTTGTTGTCTTTATATATACAGTATATATATATTTATATATATATATATATATATATATATATATATATATATATATATATATATATATACAAATGCATACATATATATATATATATATATATATATATATATATATATATATATAAATTTGTGTGAGAGGGTATGAATATTTGAGGTTATCCATATTTAATATAGCTTTTACGGACAAGTAATTCCACTTCATCCTTGTATTTGCGCCAGAATATACAATATATTATAATTATGATTTTATAATCATTACTTTCTATTTGTGTGTCTAGTTTGATTATTTCATTATTATGTTTTACCAATATTTTTTCCTTTTTTATTTTTCATATCCTTTAATTTTGTATTTTCTTCTTTTCCTTGAAATTATATTAATGATGTAGTCGTATGTATTAAACACTTCAATATTTGTTAATATAATTTCACGCCTTTATTCATGCTTCAGTAATTTCACCATGGCCATTAACCTCTTTTATTTCCCTTGCAATATTGCAAATTGTATATTTGCATAATAGCCAATCATTTCCGAAATTATCTACATCACTCGTAATTTCAATTTGACCCTCTAAATCTCCCTTTTAATATTTTACGTCTCTTTGTAGTCGGTATTTTGTAATACCATCTTTTTGTGTTGAATTTCCCTGTTTTCCACAACGTGGCTTGCCAATTTCCAGAACGCTCTTAATTAGTGATGACTTTGAAGCTCTTCTTTGGTGTGGAGTGATGATAATTGATTACAGGTAAGGACACTGAAGCGCACATAGTAACGAGGGATTCGTCAAAAACATCGGAGTTTTCGTTTATTAGTCGAACGGGAAGCTCAGAAGTGTCAGAGTCTAAGAGTGAGCATTAAAAAGTTTTAGAATTTTCTTACATTCGTTAATTTTTTTTTATGAATAGTTCTAGTTCTTATATATCTATTATAATATTAATGATTATTATTCTTATTATTATTATTATTAGTAATATTATTATTATTATTATTATTATTATTATTATTATTATTATTATTACTTTCTAAGCTACACCCCTAGTTGGAAACGCAGTATGCTATACGCCCATGGGCTCCAACAGGAGAAATAGTCTAATGAGAAAGGAAATAAGGAAATAAATAAATTGCAAGAAAAATAATGAACAATTAAAGTATTTCAAGAACAGTAACAACATTACAATATTTTTTTTTATTTATAAACTAGAAAATTAAAGAAACATAATAACAAGAGGAAGAGAAATAAGTTAAAATAGTGTGCCTAATTGAGAACTCTACATGGTTAAAAATTTGCCGTAAAAATACAGTAAAAATCCTGGAATAAATTCTGTCCGGCATTTACTGTTTTGAAAACGGATATATTGACGTAAAGGAGTGATATTACGGTCACCAACCCGTAAAAGATAATAACATAGTAGGGTGAAAATTACGGTCGCCTGTATTTTACTGAAACACGGCTGAGAACAGTATATTTTTACGGAGAATTTCCGATTAAAATTACGGGTTTTTTTTTTATCATTGTACCACAAGACAGTGGAAGACTGTGGTACAGAGGTTATGGCACTACCTAAGACTAGAGAATAATTGTTTGATTTTGGAGTACCCTCCCAGAAGAGCTGCTTATCATAGCTAAAGAGTCTCTTCTACCCTTACCAAGAGGAAAGTAGGTACTGAACAATTGTAGCGCAGTAGTTAACACCTGGAGCGAAGAAGAATTGTTTGGTAATCTCAGTGTTGGCAGATGTATGAGGACAGAGGAGAATGTGTAAAGAATAGGCCAGAATAATCGGTGTATGTGTATGCAAAAGAAAATAATTCATAACCAGAAGGAAAGATCCAGTTAAGTGCTGTCTGGCCAGTCAAAATCTTGTGGTAGTATCCTTTGGTTCTGATATAAGTTAATGATTCTTTTTAATTGCAACTATTAATAGTGATCCCCATTCAAGATATCTGGTACTAATAATGACGCATATTAGGATCATTTTTCATTTTTTGTAATTAGGCCTATTAAGGACTTTTCTTATGACAAAAGTAAATTTCGTGATGGAAATAACTCAATAAAAATCGCTATTTCTCCTGATGAATCTTCATTGAGGTATATAGGGACCAGTAAGAGTTAGCTGATATCCATGACTCACATAAAATTTATGTGAAATTTATTTGAAATCATTATTCATCTGTTATGATGTTTAAGACTGATTGAGATTTATTATAAAATACCTGAACCATATCTGCCAAAGGATGCTGATCCAAGTACATGAACCAGGTCTGCTGAAGCCCGTTAGTGCAAATGCTTCAAACACCATTGGTGCAATAGCCTGAACCACATTTACTAAAATACAATAGTGAAAACGCCAGAACCACATACGCCAAAGGGCATTGGTGTAAGACTCGGAACCAGATCTGCCAAAGGGTATTGGTGCTGTCGCCTGAACCACATATTTTTAAGGGCATTTAGGTAATATCTGCCAAAGGGTATTGTATTGGTGCAAACCCTTGAACCACATATTCCAAAAGGCATTTAGGTAGAATCTGCCAAAGGGTATTGTTGAGGTGCAAACGATTAAACCACATCTTCCAAAGGGCAGTTAGGTAAAATCTGCCAAAGGGTATTGTATTGGTGCAAATGCTTGAACCACATCTTTCAAAGGGTATTTAGGTAAAATCTGCCAAAGGGTATTATATTGGTACAAACGATTGAACCACATCTTCCAAAGGGCATTTAGGTCAAATCTGCCAAAAGGTATTTTATTGGTGCAAACGCTTGAACCACATCTTCCAAAGGGCATTGGTCCAAGAGCCGGAACAAGATCTCCCAACGAGCATTGGTAAAAAAAAAAAAAATTAACAAAGGCGTTTCTGCTGCTCCTTGCAATAGATTTTCCAGAGATAGCTCAATTATTTCATGACAAAGGAATTGTGTGCAATCGTACTAAATGCGAATTTTGGCGCAGGGCTTTCATATCAATCAAAATATTTTTTTTATTAAAAGGATATGGGTTATAATTAATCTCACGTCCTTTTCATATGCAGTGAATCGAAATTCGTTCAATGAAATGTAAGTAGAACACGACCTCGTCTCGATATTTGTTTATAGGTAGTCGAAAATTCAATTCTTCTTCTTCTTCTTCTTCTTCTTCTTCTTCTTCTTCTTCTTCTTCTTCTTCTTCTTCTTCTTCTTCTTCTTCTTCTTCTTCTTCTTCTTCTTCTTATTATTATTATTATTATTATTATTATCAACATCAACGTCAATCTTATTATTAGAAAATAACGTAAATTTATATTGAAAAAGTCTATAAATCCATAATTTACAGAAATCTTCAGCAAAATAAATTCATATATGAAGTGACAAATTATTAGATAAATCGGCAAAGAACTAGCGTTAAACTTATACTGTTTAAGGCAAAGATATTCGTGAAAAGAACTAATAGCATTAGTTCTTTCCACGAAGATAGATTGAAAGTCTTTTTTTATAGCAACGAAAGTATTGAGACAGAAATATGAACAGCAGACAAAGGCTAAAGTGATTTCAAAACTAATTAGCAGCCTCATATTAAGGCTCAAAGGTAGTTAGGGACTAGATTAGTGTTTCAAAGTAATATTTGGAAAACACCTTTTTGGAGTAATACGTTTAGACACACACACACAGAGAGAGAGAGAGAGAGAGAGAGAGAGAGAGAGAGAGAGAGAGAGAGAGAGAGAGAGAGAGAGAGAGAGAGAGAGAGAGAGAGAGAGATTTCCCTGAAAAATTAAGTGATTTCACAAAAAGACTGTACGTTAATTACTGCCAATATCATACTAGAAATGCTGAATATTGGATAACTCCCATAGGTATGAAACTTTCCTAAATCTCCTGGCATAACTGTAAGGATTGCCCATCAGCAACGTGTCGAACTTTTTATGTTACTTAGAATATTGGATTGTGGTTGCTAATAGTATCCTCTTTCATTGCATAGCTGAGAATAACTCAGTATAGGCAAAGAGAGTTCTGACTGGACATGGCCATAGCATTCCCTCTCTGAAATTATATATATATATATATATATATATATATATATATATATATATATATGTATATATATATATATATATATATGTATATGTTTATATATATATATATATATATATATATATATATATATATGCGCATGTGGGTACATAAGTAAATATGTACAGATAGTTTTGTTGATATACGTGAATTTCATGATTTCAAAGGTTGAGCCACAAAAAATATTAGATATCAGATTCCCTTTGTCCCATGAATAAATAGCCATGAAGCTTATATATATATATATATATATATATATATATATATATATATATATATATATACATATATATATATATATATATATATATATATACTGTTAAAGCTATGAAAATTCAAGTAATTTGGTTACCGGTTTTTTTTTTTTCTTTTCGAATGTAGACTCTATGCTTTTTGACCTGGAAAGTAAATTGGACATGGCCTTTGTAAAGGGCATCACCCTTTTTATTTTGGAAATAGAATGATACTAGTTTGTTTGTTTTCTTTTATCTTTCACTTTCCAATTAGCTTATTTTTCATATTTGTACTATTTATATGCTACCCTTATTGTATGTAACAGAACCAAGCTGAAAAATCTTTAAAAGTGTTCTCTTTTTTATTATGCAAAACCAATTAGTTTTTGCAGTGTTAGATTCATTTTTCTAGTAACACTATATACACCTTAAAGGTCAGCAATGAATGGGAGAAATAAGGGAGTGGATAGTGCACTAGAGACTGACCATATATCCATATGATCAGCATCTAACCCCCTCTCCATCAAGCTAAGACCAAGTAGGGCCAGGCAATGGTTGCTGATAACTCTGCAGGTAGACTTATAGACCCCCCAAACATCCCGTCTCTAGCTCACAAGTAGGGTACGGTTGTAGACACTACCAAAAGCTAGGGAGTTTATGCAGATCTCGAACTCCCGTCCAACAGATTGTGAGCCAAGAACGTTTCTAATAGGCCACCACGACCTTAAACTCACGTATTTATCCATATGGTCAGTTTTCTTCCTTAACTGTATGCTTATGTACATGTTTCCCTTTAAATTTACCTTTTCAGTCTAGAAATGCTCGCTCTCTCTCTCTCTCTCTCTCTCTCTCTCTCTCTCTCTCTCTCTCTCTCTCTCTCTCTCTCTCTCTCACATACATGTATACAGTTGACCAGATGGACTGGGAAAGGTACTTTAATTAATACAATAAACTTCAATGAACATTATTCTTACAATGAATTAAGTGAATTAGACATAAACAATAAAACCGTCGACTTTGACATACAATTATAAGGTTAAATATCACTCATACAATTCAGAAACAGTTTCCGTTTATCTATTGTTAGAAACAACAATTTATTTAATTCATCTCTATCATTTGAAATGTGATGCTTTAAAAATTGAGCTTCAGGTTAGGTTTAAATTCCAAATTAGAAGTGTTATAATATATTCATGTACTTTATTCCTATAATTGTTTTCTAGTCTGTCCTCGGTTAATTTTCTGCAAGTTTTAGTATAATTTTCTCTTTTTTATACATTTTGTCTTTCAAGTCTTTATAAATTTCAATTTGAAGATAAAACTAAAGTAAAACATATTATTTCATATACATATAATATATATATATATATATATATATATATATATATATATATATATATATATATATATATATTAAATATACTTATATACACATATACAGGCCTATATATATATCATATGTATGCATGTTTGTATATTATATATATATATCATATGTATTTATGTTTGTATATATATATATATATATATATATATATATATATATATATATATATGTTTGTGTGTGTATGTGTGTGTTCATAAACATTATATTGCCATTAAGATTACCTTTAGAAATAATCAAGATGTAAATACAATCACGTTTTATTCCGTTGGAGGCTACTTCCTCAAGTTAATAATATACTTTTTCAATTACAAGAAAGCTAAGTTAAAGGAAATAGTATAGTAGGTTACTTTGTGTCAAGATGAAACTGAACTTGTTTAGAGCGCTTAGTTTTTGAGAAATTGCTGGTCGTTTTTCACCGACATCTTATTCACCATATTTGAGATGTACTTGTTTCAGCCTTTCGAACATCCTCAGACGCGGTCCCTCTCATGACGTTTACTAAAATAGCACTACTGTTCTTCTGAACTGCTTCCTCCATCTCCTGAGTTGAAGACGATTGGTCAATACGGCGAGCGTTCGTTACCAGCACGTCCTCCCATTGGTCGATTTGTTTCCACTTCTGCATCACCAATGCCTTCATGTTCTCTATCCCTTGGATGATCATTTCTTCACTCAGCACTCTGGATGATAGCTGCGCCACGCTCGTCTCGTGCTCCTTGATGCCTTTGTCACAGCTCTCAAGTAATTTCTCGAGGTCGCTCTTGAAGTGGTCCAGCGTGGCCACCTTCTTGCCAAAGAACTCCGTATGAGAGTTCTTTATGTGGTCCACGGCTTCATGTGCTGGTATCGAAACACAGCTTCCTACCGGCGGCTGCCTATGGACTAGGTCCAGACATTCGTTGCAAATCCACTCTTCACATGTTTTGCAATACAGATCAAGTAAAGCGCCATGTGTTTTGCATTGCCCAATACCTGCTTTTACAATTTCGTTGGTTTTAGATGTTTGAGGTGCTGATTTGTGCTTGCCCAACGCGATTTCATTCTCAGGTTTTTCACTCTCTGGATTAATCAAAGAAAGGTTTGCTGAATGAAGTTGAGATGATGGTCTGTAGTTGAAGCTAGGAGTAAATTGTGAGTCAGTCAGTGTTAAAGGTCTTCTCAAAATAAAACCATTTGTTTGGTCGTGGTCACTTTCATCCCATTGGCCTGTTCTGGAGCTGAACGTTGATGATGACATCTCTCTCGTTTTCCTGTTTTCAGTGTGAGATGGAAATGCTTCATAGATATCATCAGGGAAGTCTTCACTAGTAGATTTAACATCATCCAAAGATCTATAACTGGATAATTTTGGGTACTGACTCTCTGAGCCAATGGTATCTCTTCTAGATTCTGGCATTAAGCGATCCAAGTCATTATTTATAGTTAAAGTAGTTAGCCTTAAAGTGCTGGTGCTGGTACTGTGGCTGTCATCATCAGAGAATGAATACGTGGATTTCTTGTCCATTCCTTTCATTTTTTTCAAGGTTTTACTTGACTTTATCTCCTCATTACTACTCTGGTTATTATATTTTGTGGAACTGGAACTTTTCTTGTTAATATGGAATCTCTGAGGCAGTCTTTCATCATAGTTGTAAGGAATCACTGAAATATCAACCATTCTTTGGTCCTGTTTCCTCAACCTTTTCACATCGCTCATATCCTTTTTTAACTTTGGAACACTGCTTGCTGTCGAGTCTTCACTGGAGTATTGGTTGTACTTTGCCTTACGATTTCTGTGTTTTTTCGAAGTTTTCTCTCTCATAGATGATTTAGGGCCTTCTCTGATACCTTCACTAGTCCTAGCAGCTCTTATTCTTTGGCGAGCTCTTTCTAGCTTGATATCAATATTACTTGATTCTGACTCATCACACTGAGATGACTTGGATACTGTAGGCATTGTTTTGTGCCTGTGCACACCACTATAGGAACTCCTATTATCACCACTATCCTTTCTATCTCTTGACAGAGAAGATTTAGCTTTTGTCACTCTTGTGCCTCTGTTTCCAATTTTAGAGTCTTTATTCAAGTTATGGAATTCATCATTTGATTTTGACCTGCAAATTCTATTCCTATGTGCACAATATTTGGCAGAAGATACTTCTGAGTCACTGTGAGTAATACTGTCACTATCTAATAATGTACTTATATCTATTTCTTTAGCAGGCTTATGACATTTCCATGAGACAATGTCTTTCTTATGAGGTTTCCTATCAATATCACTCTTGTAACTATCATCACTGTTGTTTCTACTTTTTGTTTTGGCTTTTCCCACTTGACTTTTTGTTCTGTGACCTTTAAAGCCCTTTATATCATTTTTGTAGTTAAATGACTTCATTATTTTAGAAGCTTGTGTCTCTTCTTTTTGTTTTGGATGAAATCTTTCATTTCCTTCTGCCCCTTCTCTTTTCCTTTCATATATTTTTATGCCTTCACTTTCGCTTCCAGTTGTATCATCACTAGACTCTGTTTCCCCTGTAGGATTTGTAATGTATATTTCTTCAGAGTATTCTAAAACTGAATTATTTTCGTCTTTGTAATATGAAGATAAGCTTCCTTTGTGCTGCTTGGATGAAATCTTTTTTAATGAATCGGTTCCATGCTTTTTATCACAGTTTCTGTAGGAATGTCTCTCTGTTTTTTCACATGGTTGTTTATTGTTTATTGGATAATTGTTTACCAATCTTTTTTGAGGAATACCAGCCTTCCGTACTGGTTCATATTTGATAAGAGGAATGCATGACTCATTGTGATATATATATTTGGATACAGTTTCTTTACTTGATACCTCTTCTTCCTCTTCGTTCCTTTTACCCTTAGAGTGATCTCTCACTGGGCTTTGCTGATATTTAATGAGGGGAATACAGGATTCATTTCCATAAGAATACTTATGAGTTGAAGTGTCGTTTTGTGTTTTACCTTGTGTTTCTTTGGATCTTCTAGTATTATGAGTTTTGTTTTCTTTAATATTATTGAATGATTCTTGTTCATTTTTGGTGTCAGGTAAGCTCTCTTCCGATGAAAGATCTGTTTGCTGCTTTTGAATAACTTTTGATAAAAAGACATTTGCATGTTTCTTTGTAACATGTTGAGAATGCTCCTCAACTGTGTCTGAATCATCCTCTGTAGAAATGTAGGAGTTTGAATTCTTTTTTGGAATTTTACTTTTATCCTTTTTAGTGTTTTCTTTATATACTTTGTATTCTTCTTTTAAAGGTTTTAAATGTGAATTCATCATCATCCCCTCCAAAACAGGTTCCTTTGAGTAAGCTAGCTTGCTACACTTGGTCGTTTCATTGTGATTATCTTCCTTTGTGATTGACTGATTTTCATTGATATGTGAGTGAATAATATTGTCTTTGGATGTTGCCACCAGAGTCCTTTGGTCCTTTAATGATAATGAATCTCTCTCTGCCAAATATGGAGATTTATACCTTCCTTTAGATTTGAAATTCTGTAATTGTGGAGGATTCTCCTTCGAATCTGGAGTTTCTTTCTTAATGTCATCAGGAGTTTTGGTCGATTTTGTATCTGAAATTTCAATATTCATGAAAATTTCCTCTTCACTGTGCGCCATTACAGATTTCTCGACCATTCCGGGATTTTCATCTCCGCTATGTAATTGTCCTTTCGTGTCAGAAGCTGTAGACTTCATAAGCTTTTTAATCCAATCATTATGCACTGAATTCTCTCTCTTGGGATGTTCTCCTATTAAGTCTTCATGCATATTTACGTTGGATTCCCCTCTCTGTGAGCCTTCATAAGATCCCTCCACTTTGCTGGATACACTTCCTATTTGAAGCTCCCCTGAATAAATTTAGGCTATGTATAAAGGACGTGGTGACTCGATAAGGTCTGTTAACTTCATCTTCTCCCGTAAAGGAGAAGTTAAGCTGGAAGGTTTAGTAGATTCAGAGCTGTCTTTACTCAGAGCTGAATGGTGTAGATTTTCATACCTTCCTTTCTCACAAATCTTTTCCATTCCTGTCTTATTTTCTAGTTTCTCTTCAGATTCAATTGTTAGATAATTGCGTTCTTCAACACTACCCGTGTCAAATTCTATTCTAGTATCATTTACAAGCTGTGTTAATGGTTTCTCTTGATTGACAGGAGTACAGGAGTTATTCACTACTGAGCTTGACTCTATTTCATTTATTGATATTGGCCTTCTATTACTTTCGTCTGGTATATTCGGAGGTGAAGGAGGTGTAGGCGGTCGCTGTTCATATTTTGTTTGATTTTTGTTTACATTACCTTGGTCAAGTTGTTTAACATCACCCAAGTTTGATGAATATTCTGTTACTTGACTTTGAAGAGATGACTCTATGGTATGAGGCAGTTCCTTTTCGTCTTTCAATTTTAATGGTTTAGGAATTGGTGCTTTTTGCTTAGTGGCTGATTTAATTACACCTTCTGGAGCAACAAATGATTGCGCTTTTAGAGTAATTTCTGATGATCTGTTATCTGGTGTAGAGCTTCTTACTTGCAGATCACCTTTAACGGGGAAAGGACTAGGTGCTTTTCGTTTTGATGACCCTTTGGAGTGAAGCCTATGTGAACCACCAGGCATATTTACTGGTTTTTCTTCACATTTTATTGATTGTGAGCTAGACTGTAAACGATTTATTTTGTTTTCATCTGGAAGGGGTGCTTGTCTCTTGAGAACTCTATTGTTAATCTTTTGGTCTGTGGCTGATTTTTGTAAGGATTCATGCTTTTTGCTTAAAGGTTTCATGTCTGTTGGTGAATTAGTTGTCATTGGCCTCCATGTCGCTGTATTATTACCCTCTACCCTTGCTGCGGTGTCAGTTCCTTTTATTAACGATGGTGATCCACTTTTGTAATCTCTGTGCTTTTCTGAGTTTCCTTGTTCCTGATTTAATTTTGATGATTCTTTCGTATTTTCTTCTTCGAGAGACATCACAGGCTTTAGTTTAGTTATTCTGTTATCTGGAGAGTTGGAGACTGCAAGTTTTAAATCACTATTGGGGTTGAATTTCGTAGGACTGCAATTGTAAGGATGTTTAACTTTATCGCTTGGATCCCTTGTTTTTGCTGTCATTAATCGTATTGCGTGATAGGGCTTATCTGTGTCGCCATAGTTTTCTTCTAATGAAATCTCCGTCGACTTATTCTCAAAAGTAGGTTCTGATTGTAAAATTTCACGGGCAGATGATTTGTTGAATGGTTGACTCTTTGTATTCTTTGACTCTATAAGAGATTCCGTTGAGAGCGATGATCTCTTTACGGGTTTTGGAATATCCTTAGGGAACCCGTACTTATTGTTATGTAAATCCATTCTTATTTGTTGGATGGATCTTAATTTGGCCACAGGAGTTGAGGTTACAGCAGAGGTTTCTGGCATTTCGTGTAATGTAGGAAGTGTATCTACTTTAGCTGGCAGATACTGAGCTATTTTATTTTTTGACAACTGTCGTGTTTCTTGTGGTTTAAATGTAGATAAAGATGGTGTTGAAGGCATATTAGGGGTAGTCAGTGGTCTAAAGACAGCTGATGGTGGAGGTATTGACTGGATATCGTCTTTGGTTATTGTATTAGCAGGCATTACCTGCCGAGGTAGATCAACTACATCCATTGTTCCAAAGTCGCTCGTGCTTTTAAGGCTTCTATTAATATTTGACATCGAGCTAATCAGTGGTAACTGGTGTTTGAATGGCTTGGGAGAGACCAAACTGGAATTCAATTTCAAATCTGATTGAACATTTTCAGCCATTGAGTAACCTGGTGATTGGGGAATTGTAATCTCATTGCTTTCTTGTTCCATAGATGATATGGAATTCAGAGATGCTAATTGAACATTAACGTTTTCATTATTAGTATTTGAAAGTTTCTTATAAATTGTGAAATCTGTAGGTAGCTGTGTCTCTGAACTAGCTAAGAATGGTCTGGCACATGTTGGACATTTTCGACTTTCCGTTTTTATTAGGTGGGCTAGACATGC
>NC_090726.1:52178374-52180874 GCF_036898095.1 Palaemon carinicauda | reverse complement strand
GAAGATCAATGATGAGGATGGGGGAAAGAGAAAAGAAAAGGCACCCTCTTCATAATCCACCAGGCATCGTTCGCCATTCTTTTGCATCAGACTGGTTAACACAACAAGAAGGGGAACAAATTGAGACGAGAGATCTCTAACCCGAGAGGGAAAGCAGAGCTATCTACTTTGAACAAAAGAAATCACCACCGAATTATTATTATCATTATCATTATTATCATCATTATTATTATTTGCTAAGCTACAACCCTAGTTGGAAAAGCAGGATGCCATAAATCTAAGGGCTCCAACAGGGAAAAATGCCCAGTGAGGAAAGGAAATAAGGAAATGAATTAACTACAAGAGAAGTAATGAACAAGTAATAAATATTTTAAGAAGGTAAAAAATTAAAATAGATCTATCATATATAAACTATAAAGAAAGACTTATGTCAGCGTTGTTCAACATACAAACATTCGCTGCAAGTTTGAACTTTTGAAGTTAATAAGCTAATAAATGTATTCTACCCTTATTATTTGGACAAATACCCACTGGATATTTACAGTAAGTACTCATGTGTAAGGAAAATGAGTGTTCAAGGAATATGCTCGACTAAACGTTTTATAAGTAGTCAAAGAATTGAGCTGAAGGATCCAACACCAAAATATATGGCCATTCCTTTAGGAGCCAATAACCCTCTATGGGTATTAAGGTTGTCTCTGCACTTTACAATTATGAATAACATCATCTTTAGTAAGTCATGAGAAACCATTGTTTAGTTTTCGACAGTTTTTTTTTCTTAATGCAATTCGTACATGCGCACCTGAGTGGCCTAGCAATAATTAGAATTCAGTTTTGCGTTACGTCAATGGGATTTTGATTTAACGAACATTCTACTGCGTTGTTATTTCACGCCAAATTTATCTCTATTTGTAAACAAGTAAGTAAATTAACTTGAATAGTGAAGCTCTTTACTGTACCTCAGATATCCGCTGCGAAGTATTGACGATAACTGATGGGAGGAACCGTTTTGGCGCACAAAGGTGTAATCAGTTCTCTGATATTGGTTCATTGTGTTTAGCATTTTGTGGTTATCTATCAACCAAGCTCTCTCTCTCTCTCTCTCTCTCTCTCTCTCTCTCTCTCTCTCTCTCTCTCTCTCTCTCAACAATATACTAGGTATTCTGCTGTGTTTCTTCGCCTTTGCCTAAAAGTCATTCAGGGACGATTGGAGGCATGTTACACCACAGAAATAGAGAAGCCGTTCAGTGATTTGCCGACTCATCAGTTAATTAATTGCTGAATAGAGGATCGGTGCCCTATATGCATGGAAGTGCTTTGCTTATGGTAAGAGGATCCTATGACTGACAGTTACATGTATTACAAAAGCCACATTTAATCACATCACATGCCTAGGCAATTTACGTCAGTGGACTGTTGATACCAGGCGACATACATTTAATGGGGTTACCTCAGATGAAAGTTAAAAGTCCGTAGCGATTAAGAAAATGAGAACCATGAGCGTTATTTGAAAGCTAATCTGTGGAGGATTGCTTTTAAGGGCACCACTTTAGAACGAGGGGGAACGAGTCTCTAGTTAGATAGGTTATTTTGCAGAGGTTTAAACTATGTATAGGGCTGTGGTGGCCTGTTGGAAACGTCCCTGCCTGGTGATCGCTAGATTGGGGTTCGAGTCCTGCGCAAGCTCGATAGTTTCTTTAGTGTCTGCAACACCATCACACTTGTGAGATATGGATTGGGGGTTTGGGTTAGCCAAGGGCCACCGATACTAGTTTGGTTTGCTGTTAACGATCAGACTAAAAAATCTCCCACCATCACCAACCCGCAGTTGGCCAGTGTGGCGATGAAAATTGGCCAAACTTCAGACATGATTAAGGACAAGTATGAAGCCTTTGCAATGCACAATAGGTCTACAAGCTGAATCATCAGCAGCTATTGTCTGGCCCTCCCTGGTTCTAGCTTGGGTGGACATCATGGGCGCTGATCATGTGGATATATTGGTCAGTCTCAAGGGTATTGTCCAAATAAGCTTGTAAATACATTTTATTGTACACACACGGCTAATTCTATCTGGGACTCACCTCGTCTGTAGTTCATTACATTTACCACCGAATTTCTTTAGAAATTAACCACTTTTCTCTATAAACCTTCCACACGAACTTTCATTTCTTCATCTTGTAGGCTAACTTTGAATTGATTATTAAATGTACTTCTATATTCGCTTGCATGCGTGAGGTGGCATCAGAGATATGTTTATGTTAATGTCTTGCTGTTCTAGAATGTCATTTATTGTGGAGAAGTCGATCCTTGTTTACAATATAAACATGCAAACACATAGACCATGTTTGTGTGAGTGCGTGTAATAAACAAGTGCAAATATTTGTAAAGAGAGAGAGAGAGAGAGAGAGAGAGAGAGAGAGAGAGAGAGAGAGAGAGAGAGAGAGAGAGAGATGGGCGGAACGAGGCAGAGTTTGGAATTATATGATACTAGTGTATGCGA
>NC_090726.1:52168374-52173374 GCF_036898095.1 Palaemon carinicauda | reverse complement strand
TTCACCAGCGACAAGAGCAATTTTTTTTACCTGTTACCAGAGCCATTTTATTCACCAGTTAAAGAGGCCATGTTATTCAACAGTTACAAGAGCCATTTTATTTATCAGTTACAAGAGCCATTTTATTCACCAGTTACAATAACCATTTTATTCATCAGTTACAAGGGTAATTTTATTCACCAGTTACAAGAGCCATTTTATTCAGAAGAGGCATTTTATTTTCCCAGGTACAAGAACCATTTTATTCACTAGTTACAAAAGACATTTTATTCACTAATTACAAGGCTCATTTTATTCACCAGTTACAAGAGCCATTTTTTTCACAAGAGCCATTTCATTCACCATTTACATGAACCATTTTATTCACCAGTTACAAAAACCATTTTATTCACCACTTAAAAGAGCCATTTTATTTACCAGTTACAACAGGTATTTTTTTATCAACCAATTTTAAGAGCCTTTTTTTTTTACAAACCACTCTTCTCTTTCAGGGCGCCATCTCGCGGCAGCCGTGTGAACGTCTGATCGTCTCGCCTCGTCGGCAGATCATCCTTGAAGGGTCTCTGCATATGCTGGACAATAACAAACCCCAGGAGATGTACGTCATCCTCTTCGACGACATGCTACTTGTCACCCGAAGGAAAAAGGGGCTCCATAAAAAGGTAAAAACAGATCTACTGTATTGACTATTCCGAGAAGTTCTGGATGGAGAGACGAGAGATTGAGAGAAAGGACTGGGATGGGGGGAGATTATCCGGGAAGTAGACCTATGCCATCTTGGCTAATTATTTTCACAGAATGTCATCTGGGAGATGATTGAAGATGGCTTAGCGGACCAGATCATTAGATGTGATTGAAGATATGTCATCTGGAATAACGCAGGAAAACGTATGGGTTGGGACATTTGATTGATTGCTCTAAAAGTATCAGGACAAAATTTCGGTGTAATACATGTTGACGTCTACCTATGTAATTCCATATTTTTCATTTCTCTTTCCTTTCAGTAAAAAACACTGTAATGGCTGACGTGATGTAGATACAAGAATTTCATTTAATTCCCATTTTACCCTTACCCTGCTTCTTGTTTCAAATTCACTCTTTAATACATTCGTCTAAAGAAATTTGCACATAGGCCTAACACTTAACTCTGAGAAAAGAAAATACAACCGTTATCTTTGTGTTCCACACTAAAGGTAAATATACCGAAGTGTCTCTTTCATTACTTCTGGATATTTATGGATCCATACAGATCATGTTTTTTTGGCTGATTGTTTTTTGAAATGCCATTACATAGGTTGAAAATATAAATCTCATTCATGGATTTTCATGGAAGTTTCAACTCAGGTTGTTAATAACGGATATCTTTGATTTTTTATTTTTTTTTTTTTTTTTTAGTTTTGTGAACCTTAGCAATATCTAAGCCCGATTTATCAGCAGATTTCTTAGAAACTCCTTATGATCCAAAAAGCAATACGTAGAATTTCGTATATTATCGAAAAGATTATATATATATATATATATATATATATATATATATATATATATATATATATATATATATATATATATATATATATCATTAAGCAATTTTTTCCAACAGAGTCGAGCTTCAGAGAAGAAAAACGGAACAATGGTCAGTGCCACATTCATGCTTAGCCTGCTAAATCGTGGATGAATCATGTGCAAAAATACAATTCACAGCATTAGGATATTCATACACCTTCACCGAAGGTTTATCAGCATTTTGTCAAACATTTACACACACACACATACACACACACACACACATACACACACACACACACATACACACACTCTTAGGCTTCTCACTTCTGTCGTTTGCTTATTCGATCTATGATATTAACGCATCCTTTCTAGTTCTTCAACTTCATTGACCCTTCACTTTATGCTCTTTCCTTGCATACATCCTGCTTTAATTTTTGCATAGTTCTCTATTCTTTCCACATAACCAAGCCATCTTGAGACACTGATCCATCTTCCACCAGCACAATAACGGTCTACTTTTATCATTCGAAATCGGCATTAAACACTTTAACTTCCGTAAAGGAGAGTTGGCTCAACAGTCCCTTCATTCATTGCTACCTGGGCTTCCATTGATTCACCAAGATTCCTTCGAGTATTTTGAGAACACCGTGCAACATACGTCGCTTCTCCTATTCTGTGATTCACCTCTTCTCTTCTCTTACTGCTTCTCGGTATATTTACTCCACATAACCGCACGAATCAACTCTTTCTGTACTTCAACTACTCGCAATTACATTCATTGCTCCTTCTTCCTAGTTTCCATACGTCCATCATAACCTTACTAACTAATCTTATTTTTAAAAATTTCTCTTCATTCTGACCTATTTTTTTTTGGCCATTTCTAATCTGAAATATATTATTTGCTAATAACAACATTGTCCTATTTTCTTCAGCTACCACTTTGCATACTGTTCATCCCCGGCTTTTCGCATCTCTCTATCGATAGACATTATTTTTATTATTCAAAGGATAGACATTAATCAGTCGAGGTCACATCACGAGTCCAATTAATTAGTTACTCTCCCGGCATGATTTGACGAACCCCTAAGTTCTAATCATTCTTTTTATATTATGTTTAATGTCAAACTTTAATCATCCTACTGGCTCTTTGCCTGAAGACTCCTAAAAGGAAATATTCTTAAAACATAATTAGAGACGGTTTAATGGAATGCTTAATTGTTAATTGATACTAATTTAACTGTGGCATCATTAATTACCGATATATTTGAATTTTAAGGTTTATCATTCATTTATATATATAAAAAAAAATTTCCCATTTAGATATGAATTCTAGACAGTTATTCAGCACCTGGAGACTAAATGACACATCGGCGGGTTGCATCAAACGAGAATTCGTGATTAAAAAGTAATTAATTACGTCAGTCAATATAATACCCTTATCGATGTGACAGATCTTTTTATATTAATGATCACTGAATCCATTTTTCTTTAGGTATGATGATGATATTTCTCTCTCTCTCTCTCTCTCTCTCTCTCTCTCTCTCTCTCTCTCTCTCTCTCTCTCTCTCTCTCTCATCATATAGTCCTTTACACTGTATATATACATTCATATTATTTTTCTAATTACTTCCTACGTTACGATAAGAAAAAGTCCTTTTTGTTAGGTATAAATTGTCATTACTATTATTATTATTATTATTATTATTATCTCTCTCTCTCTCTCTCTCTCTCTCTCTCTCTCTCTCTCTCTCTCTCTCTCTCTCTCTCTCATTCATTCTATAGGCCCTAATATAAGATTTTTTATTACCTCTTTGAGAGAAAGAGTCCTTTTTATTTGGTATGAATTATCAGAATTAATTTTAATTATTATTATCATCATTATCATTAGACATGAAAAATCGAATCTAAGTCATCCCTCTGCCCACAGAAATCCTCCCTGACGGAGAACTGGCCGAGCTCTTGTTCTCGAGGATCCTCCGCAGGCGAATCTGCTCTGCGGTACATAGTCTACAAGCAGCCCCTCTCGCTCGACCGATTTTTCATCCACGACGTCACCCCGCACGAATCAGCAGCGTCCAAGCTAGAGGCAGCGTTCGTGCTGGTGAACCTTAACCGTTTCCAGCAGATCGTCGCTGTGTACACTTTTCAGGCTCAAACAGAACAGATCAAGGTAAGGTCACATAGGCTAAGGCTGGAATCGTTGAGGATAGTTCTTATGGAGTTTTGCATGAATGACTGCCAGACTCAGTGATATTTATCAGACACCTTAGCTGTCATGGGGTCATTGCCACTTTCCTGCCTTTATTGCAGCTTTTACGTGTCTTTTGTGCAACATATGATACATTTCTTCGCTTTGGTTTGGTGCCAACTATCCTGCCTTTATTGCAACTTTTAATGGCTTTTGTGCAACATAGCTGATAACTTCGCTTGCATGACCTCAGGGCCACTCTCCTGCCTTTATTGCAACTTGTTTCGTGTCTTTTGTGCAACATATCAGGTAACTTTGCTTGCTTGGGCTCAGGGCCACTCTCCTGCCTTTATTGCAATTTTTTCAAGATTTTATCTGCTTGAAACATTTGTAACTCGAGACACTGTAACAGATCTAGCACCAGCTAATGGTATTTTGGTGTCCTATTTGGAAGGCTGAAACCGAACATCCTGGCTTTTCATAACTTTTCCAAGTTACCGCTTGGTGGTTTTGTCTCTTACTGTCCTTTTGAACAATGCCTGTGTAATACCTTCCAAAATAAATATCATTATATCCAAATTTCCTATGCCTAAGCTTCACAACTGTAGTTCATGTGTAATTATTTGATTGCCGACCTGATTTTTTTTTTCTTTTTTTTTTATCCGTCTCCAAATTTTCCATATTATCATCACTAGTGAAAATGTCAGTCTTGACGATGCAAGAGTAAATGTAGCAGTTGTAGGGCGTGTATGTTAATTGTCTTGTGTAGTGTTCCAGGTTATTTTCCCTGTGACCCTGCAACCTAACCTGCTACCAACCTACCTTATTTGTTGAAGAATGCCAACTTATCTCCTGTTCCAGTGATAAAAATTTTTCCAAAGACTATTTTTTTGAAATAGTTATTATAAATCTATAGTTCAACAAGAGTAGGCCATTTTTTTTAGTAGTATTGAAATCATCACAGTTACTTATTAGATTTAGCAGAGTTCTAATTATATACTTTGTCCAGTTTTTTCCTTTATGCAATTTTTAATCGATGTTGACTGCACATATACTTATAATTCATTGATTTCATTGTTATACACCAAAAAAACAATATTTGAATTATCCTTAACAATCTTTCCATTACTAATTTATTTCATCTCTATTGTGCTTGGAATAAATTGACTAAGACTTCAGCTGTGGGGTATTTCTTTTCATATAGAAGATACGAATAATATTTGATTCTGTGGTTAACTGTTTTTCCAAAATTTGTTTGTTCCAAGTTGAATTCTAATCCGCGAATTATATCGACACATGTTTTCGA
>NC_090726.1:52158374-52163374 GCF_036898095.1 Palaemon carinicauda | reverse complement strand
TGTTGCTCATGTATCTTACCTTTTCATCGACAACAGAACGCGCCCTTGAGCGCGTCTTCTATTTACAAGCATGTGTTTTCATGTACAGCCAGGGTGTTTTATTATGGAGTTGGGTGTTGATAAGTGTACGCAAAAAAAAAAACCCTCCCTTTTGTATATTGTAATCGACCTCTGTCAGTGACGAAATATGAACGAGAGATCTTACTCCAAAGTTCCAAGATTTAGAAATAAATAGAAAGAGAGTCATTTTTTATGTAATCAAATGAAGGCCTAGACTAACGTTGTGTCAGCAAAGGTAAGAAACATACACACCCAGGAAGATTTAATCCATTCATGGTTGTGTTTCCTACATTTACAGGTTTCTTTCACAGACAAACGATATATAAGTTCACGAACAAGACTAGTTTATTAATGAAAGATAGCACAGTTTGAAATGATAAATATTTAGGATGGTATTTAATCACAAACTCTGAGGGACATTTTATATAAATAAAGCATTGTTACTCTTTTCAGGCAAGCAGAGTCATGTAAAAGCCACTCCCATTTGCCTTTGTGATATTGAAACAGACAATAAAGCCATTATATTAGAAAACAAAAGGTCCTTTTTTTAATAGCTTATGAATAACTTTGTTAACATGAGACCTCGCTTCTCAGGCCGTGACCTTCTGGGGAGACAGGTCACCACCGGATAAATCGAGGTCATGTTTTGTAGCATTAGGTATGTGCTGAGAGTTTAGCATCTCATAGAGTCCCTTCTCGATGGCTTATACATTTTAAAAACAGTTATTTGTAGAATAAAGTAAAACTTGGACGTCTTTGGTTACCGAGTTCGTCATATTCACTTTGCACAGATGTGTGTATCTATGCTCATTTATGTGTGTTTGTGCTATATATATATATATATATATATATATATATATATATATATATATATATATGTATATAAATGTATGTATGTATATGTATACACATATTTCATGTGTCATCCATGTATAAATGCATTTCATATATATATATATATATATATATATATATATATATATATATATATATATATATATATGTATATGTATATGTATGTATATATATATATATATATATATATGAAGTACTTACACAACCTTGTATACTCCCATAAGCATACACAGTGTTTAGGGATTAACAGAAGAGCAATGAAGTAGCTTTTTCTCCTTCCTTTATCGTTAAGGGTTTTCATTTTTGGGAAATTTATGTATGTACGTGTACAGTGATAACAGAATTCAATCTCATTCACTTTTAGATACATGATAAAAGAAGGCTTGATTGTTGAACTATGACCTTCCTCAATATGATTTCCTCCCGGAGTCTTTTTTATGGTGGAAATCTACTCCAACACGTAACGACCTATATTTGCCTTCGTCAGTGCCAGCTAAGCTCTTGTAAACCCTAGCGTCAATCCCCCCCGGAGGAAGGAATGCCTTCGGCGGGAAGAGCCCTTTGCGAGTATCTACAACACCTGAATCATTTCGGTAACTTGTTGAATGTTCCAATGACTTAGTCTATCCAATCAATTGTCCCTGCATCTCCTTTCGGTGTCTATTTGTTTAATAGTTAAAAATATAAAGCAAAGATGGCAACCTACAGTTTGAAGTATCGCTTATGACCAGTAATAAAAATAAGTGAATATTTATTCATATTTTTTTTTTATCAAAGTGACAGTGACCAATATAAAGTCATTTTTTTCTTACCACGATCAGTCATACCAGGACTCTTGAAGCTAGAGAAAGGAGGAGCGAATCATGTGTAACTATTTTTGCCTTGAACTGGAATAGTAGATTATTAAGATGAAGTAATACAGTATAATTTAATAAATACAGTATATATAAAATATATTGCAATATTTTTATGTAAGAGACCAGGGGCTTTTAGATGGGATGCCTGATATATATATAAATATATATACAACATTACCGTATAAGGTGAAAAGAATATATATAAAAAAAAGGTTTGGTAATTATTGAATAGGTGCACTTTAATTTACAGAATCATTAATTTCAGTCACATAGGTAGGCTTTTTCTGGTCAGAAAATTCATTAAACATAGTGTATTGGCTTCTTAATGAATACCTCATGTTTATTTTGACTACTGGATGGTGCCAAATGTAGCCTAAGTAACTTAGGCCTATGAATGATTGTTTATACATTGTACAAATAAATGTGCTATAAATCTCTTATTTTATTTTCTCCTTAGAACGTGTTATGGTTATAGTTACTCCTTTATCCATACTTATGTGTATATTTGTATATATGTATGTGGTATGTATATTTATACATACACATTATCATTATTATTATTATTATTATTATTATTATTATTATTATTATTATTAGCTAAGCTACAACCTTAGTTGGAAAAGCAGGATGTTATAAGCCCAATATATATGTATATATATATATATATATATATATATATATATATATATATATATATATATATATATATATATATATATATGTGTGTGTGAGTGTTTTAATTTTCTTGAAAGGTTCACTGTGTCGCAAAAAAAACAAATGAATCGATGCTGGTGTGTGTCAGACATCTGATAGTGTTCAAAGACTATATTATCTTTTTGTTTACTGTTACTGTCAATGATATGTATTTTAATTTATTGACTTTCCATCTATAGAAAGAAACATGAATGGCGGATATTATAAACTATACATAACGAGCTCTAGTTAAATGCTAATTTTCGTAAATGAATAATAAAATAACGTAGATCGTTGGGCTAATGTATCGATCTCTGTTTGACTTATTTAATTTTTGCTTATTATATTTCTATATGGCTTGTTGATCATAGTTTATAATTTTCTATATATTCGCCCCAATTTTTGTCCAATCATCAACTTGTTAAATTATATTATTTGACAGTTTTAAGTAAATGTGATTTTTTTTTTTTTTTTTTTTTTAGAATTGGATCTTTTTGCTAGTGATTAAGATGATGATTTGGTATTGAATGTTTGAAGGGACACCTGAGATAGTCAAGATAGATGAAAATATGGTGCTTTAATAGATTTGTCATCAATCAATACTTACATATAGTGTTTCCAGACTACCCATATCTTTTATCAGAACATAAGTACATTTTAGTAAATCTACCGTTATTCGTCGAAAGCTATTTTATTCTTAAATAAGTTACTTTCCATTGCACTCAGACACATAACATGATGTGTTTTATTTAATTTTCATTGTAAAGCTGAACTTCATAAGTTGCACAGCTTTAAAACGCATCTAAGGTTGATGGTCCCAAACATTCATCCCACTGATGTTCCAGGGCCTTTGTGAAAACTTCTTGCTTCTTGTGTCAGTCATTCATGAAGGCAGTGAACAAACCCAAAGTTGAATTGATTGATTTGTTTTCTGGCGTACTGACATCGAAGGTAATTGACGCCGATATCGTTTGTTGTGAATAAAGAATAGAAATGGTGTTCAATTCACAACCATATAAACGAAGATGTCTTTATAAAAGTTAAATAGCTTTCAGGAGACCTGCTTCTAAAATGAATCTAAAAATACCTCTATCATAGTACAGTACATCCTGCCCAAGAAACTTGGCAAGGATGAACCTGCCATCTTCACGTCGAGCCTCGAACATATATCTATTTCTTAAGATGCTGAACGCATGGTATTCGGTCAACAAATGCCGCTCTGTCAAATCGAATGGCATATTAAGCAAAATACTGCCATATGTTCATGTGGTTGGAAAGCTCAATTCTTTCTTAGGAACAAAGGTTGATAATAGGATATAATCCTAATAGAGTCTCGTCAGAGACTACTGTATAGTGCAACCCCTGGTTCCTGAAAAAAATACTGATTATTATTGTTATTATTACTAGCCAAGCTACAACCCTAGTTGGAAAAGCAAGATGCTATAAGCCCAAGGGCTCCAATAGAGAAAAATAGCCCAGTGAGGAAAGGAAATAAGGAAATAAATAAATGATGGGAACAAACTAACAATAAATCATTCTAAAAACAGTAACAACGTCAAAATAGATATGTCATATATAAACTATTAACAACGTCAAAAACAGATATGTCATATATAAACTATAAAAAGACTCATGTCAGCCTGGTCAACAAAAAAACATTTGCTCCAACTTTGAACTTTTGAAGTTCTACTGATTCAACTACCCGATTAGGAAGATCATTCCACAACTTGGTAACAGCTGGAATAAAACTTCTAGAATACTGTGTAGTATTGAGCCTCATGATGGAGAAGGCCTGGCTATTAGAATTAACTGCCTGCCTAGTATTACGAACAGGATAGTATTGTCCAGGGAGATCTGAATGTAAAGGATGGTCAGAGTTATGAAAAATCTTATGCAACCCCCGATTCCTCAAGAATTGGCAGCTCTGCCAAAAAAATATATAACTCAATAGACATCAGAAGGGAATCTGAATGATATGTGCAGACATTAGTAATGTCATTAGGTACATACCTAAAGCGAAAGGGAGACCACCAAAGCTATTTAGACTGTTGATTTAATTTTAACATCTTATTTCCCACCGTTATCCCTACATTAAGGGGTTGGTTAGCTACGCATCAAGCATGGTTAATAATTTGGCAAGTTTTTACGATCTCGTTGCCTTGCAGTCGTCAACCAAAGTTATTGGTTGTGTCCTAACCTTTGACTAAATAGTCCAACTGCAAGGCAGCAGTTTCCACAGTTGTTGACACTGGACCTAGCCTTTTGGTAAAACGACTGCGAGGCAGAAGCTGTCCTTTTAGTCACTTGCGATGTGCAGGATGTATGGTGGTAGCATTTTTACACCCCGGCCACAGAGCTGTGGTTCAATTCTCACATCTGTTGTTGCACAATTATCTTTGAAGGTTAAATCAGCATCTGTTACAATGCCAACACCAGTGTTTGTGTGGATGCCTACCTTTCCTGGTGTTTATTAAGAGAATGCTAGCCACCAGAAACATCAGTTGATGTGTTTGTAAGTATTCAATTTGTCTCAGT
>NC_090726.1:52153374-52155874 GCF_036898095.1 Palaemon carinicauda | reverse complement strand
ATGTATCTATAAATTAGTATTCTATATCGCTTTCAGCAATAGATATTATTCTTTTAGACTCACAATGGAAGATTCACATCCGTAGGTCTTCGCATCCGATCACGCAAATATTATTCAATTTATTAAAAGCGGTGTCAATCATTTAAGCACCTCATTTTCTTTTTTTCTTTTTTTAAGAAATTGGGTTCACCTTCATTCCTGTTATTATACTCGGTTCTTTGACCATCAGTCCATAACGATGATTGGAACTTGTTATATTACTGTAAATTTATCAATGTTCCCATGCCATTGCGGATAGATTACTCGTTTATATGGAAGTCAACATGAGTACTCACCTTTATAGTTATTAACCTTGTTTTATACATTACGCTACTGGTATATGACGGTACGGAGACTTGCCTAAATACACCAGTCCCCGCTATTATTGTGTAGTTTTTTCATACTCTTAGATTACTTCTTACAGAAAACGATATTATTATTGAAGGCAGACTTTCTTATATTACCTGTACACCCCAGTTTGCCAATCGTTGCTATATATAGTGTAAGAGTTTTAAAACGTAAAGGTTTTCGTGCCAAATTTTACGTTATTATTATTATTATTATTATTATTATTATTATTATTATTATTATTATTATTATTATTATTATTATTATTATTATTATTATTTCCTTTCCTCGCTGGTCTCTCTTACCCAGTTAAAGACCTTGGGCAAATATTTTGCTTTTCCAACTAGTGTTGTAGATTACCTAGCAATAATGATAATAATAATACGTTTCTCCTATCATTAGGAGAAATCAAAGAGAAACATGAGAATAGCTACTGACACATTTATTATTAATCTATTGATTTTTTTTATTCATTTATTTATATTTTTGTTTTGAAAACCCCTGCCCATAAAAATTTCACAACAGGAACTTATTGTAATAATGAAAGCTCATCAAGTGTTCATCAAGCTCTTACAAGCGAATTCATATCAATTCAGCAGACAACTTTATGAGGAAATTGGTTCAACAATCCATTCATGTATTCCCTTCTTTACTTTTATAAACACCACGTCCCTCCTTTCCTTTCCTTTTGTTGTGACTCGTCTTCTCTCTTCTTCTACTTTCATCCATTATTTATATTTCGAAAAAATAAACTATACGACTTTGGTACTTATTCTTCCATCTAGTTATTTATCAATCCATATTCCTGACTCAAACCCGTTAAAAAAACTTCTTTTAGTTTCTCGTCAATAGTCCTAATCATCTATGTATCATCTTTCATCAGCAATTCTACAATCAATCTATGAACTACGAGGGGCAAGTAAAAAATAAGGTTCCCAACGCTGTACACTCGCCATGCGAGATGCTAGGTGAAATCTGGCAACACCGCCTTGATTGTTGCTCCGCCCACTCCATTCCCACTACCGGGAGCGATCGCTGCGACGCTCAGTGCCGTCCTAACAGCCATCCGCGATGGAGCCTGCAATCGCTGTCACCGCCAGGTGTGAAATCCGTTCAGTGATTCGATTTTTAAACGCGCAGAAGCTTAAACCTATTGAAATTCATAGACAGTTGGAAGAAGTTCATGGCAAAGCTTGCATCAGCGTCCAACACGTCCGCAAGTGGTGCAGGGAGTTTTCCGAAGGAAGCACAGACGTCCACGACGAGCAAAGGAGCGGGAGGCCATCGGTGTCCGACGAAGTCGTGGCGAAGATTGAGCGCATTCTCCTCGAGGATCGGAGAGTAACGCTTCGGGAGCTGGCTGACCAGGTTCCTGAGGTTTGTGAAAAAACCATCGACAACATTTTGACTGGAAAACTTGGTTATCACAAGGTGTGTGCGCGGTGGGTCCCGCACATGCTTTCAGAAACCCACAAAGACAATCGCGTCAAGTGTGCCGAGGGGTTTCTTCGAGAATGCGCCGAGAATACCGAAGAATTCTTGGACTCCATTATTACGGGAGATGAAACGTGGTGTCACTACGTCACTCCAGAAACAAAAGAACAGTCGAAACAATGGTGCCATACCGGATCACCTGTGCCGAAGAAGTTTAAGCAGACCCTGTCCGCAGGAAAAGTGATGGCAACGGTGTTTTGGGACCGAAAAGGCGTCTTGCTTACCGAGTTTATGCCTAAAGGGACCACAATAAATTTGGAGAGGTATTGCGAGACGTTGACGAAACTCAAAAGAGCCATCCAAAATCGCCGGAGAGGAAGACTGACCAAGGGCATTAGGCTGCACCACGACAACGCGCGCCCGCATGTCTCTCGACAGACCACCGCCCTACTGGACAAATTCGGCTGGAAATTGCTTGATCATGCCCCCTACAGCCCTGATCTTGCTCCCAGCGACTTCCACTTGTTTCCGAAATTGAAGCAACACTTGGGTGGACAACGCTTCAATACAGATGAAGAGGTGAAGGAAGCGGTCAGCAAGTTCATCGACGGCCTAGCGGCGGAGTTCTTCGAAGAGGGTTTTCAGAAGTGGATAACTCGTCAGGAAAAATGCGTAGAAA
>NC_090726.1:52140874-52143374 GCF_036898095.1 Palaemon carinicauda | reverse complement strand
TACGAGGTTTGCTTATCAACATTTGTGAAGTGATGATGTTGATGGTAATACCCTTATTGATAACAATTAATATCAATGATTCCATGAAATAAATCAAATTGTTTTTCATTTATAATTTTTTACATGCAATATGGCATAAAATGCATGGCGATGTTTAAAAAACTATTGCTGGTAACTTAACTAAGTTTTGACATATATGCAAATCCTATACTAGATTAGGATATCCTATAGTGTCTTCTCAGTCTAGAATAATTAAATATTACAATTGCTAATTTGTAGCCATGATGACTAATAAAAACAAAGGTTACAAAACTTGCCGTGTAACATTTGTTTTGGGTAACATATACCTGTGTAGTCCAGGCTAAAGCTGTGGCTTGGGCTGGTTTTAGATATTCACACTAATTGTCCAAAGAATCGGTAACCAACAAATTTTATGGTCACCGTCCTTTCAAAACCAAACCAAGATGCAAGAAAAGTGTAAGATCAAAATTATTGACTTATTTCTTCCAGTAACAAAGTAACAAAGTTTTCGTAATTAGGGATATCATTTTCTATAATTAGACTGTTAATTGTCGGAATGTGATGAGTCATATATGACTTACAAATAGCTTTAATCTTTACAAGCTGAACCGAAAACAAAACCTAAATAGCTGATAGACGGACAGCAATACTTAACAGCATCAATTCATGACAATGGTATCAACAAACTTATGATTGACTTCGCTCGATGTTTCTTAAACTTAGGTGCCTGTTCCCTTAAGAGGTGTATGGTCGATTCCTAACCATATGAATATGAATAATTAGAACAAAAATATTTCGTTTTATTCGCAGGTTTATTTTTTTTTTCCTGTGAAAACAGTAATGCAGCATTTGTCCTTGAAGCAATTTTTCATTTAATACACATCAGATCCACTTTATATCATAGCATTTACGCGTTTTTTCTCTTGTATTTCAACACTTCAGGGCTGCAAGAATTTTATGCTGATTTTAAAAGAGAGGATGCATTGAAAAAAGGTTAAGAACCACTGATCGCTATGAGTGTTCATGAAATAAAATAAGACATTGGTTCCCTACTGCTGTTACGATTCAATAAAAGGGAATATGCCGGGGGGTTTTCAGCGAAGTAACAAACCATCCATAACCAAACCGCGATTTGATAGAAAAAAAAAAGAAACCATGTGACCAGGGACCGCCTAAAAATCAACCAATATCACACGTGGTTTAAGTTTGCTTGTGTTTTTAGGTAGTTACTGAACATCTTTGGAACTTTAGATTTCCCCCAAAAAGAAATGCAAATCCAACGCAAGCTTGCAAAGTATTTATCGGTTTTCTGTGATCCTTGGACACATCCAAATAACATAAAAAAGTGTGTCCTTATCTAACTAATGGATACTAGTAGGAGAGAGAGAGAGAGAGAGAGAGAGAGAGAGAGAGAGAGAGAGAGAGAGAGAGAGAGAGAAAGCAGCTGCTAGGATAATGCAAACGAAGGCTTTATCATTCTGACCTATATTAATTGGAATAGTCAGTTCCCACAGTATTTAAGGATGCTCTATAGAAGAAATATATCAAGGAATTAAAATATATCAGTGTGATTTTATCTTTCGATCACTAATATCGAAAACGATTGATTTCTTATAGGAATAAGAGATAAGACCTCTTTATCTCTCTAATATATATATATATATATATATATATATATATGTGTGTGTGTGTGTGTATATATATATATCATTAATCATCGCATTTCTTAGGGTGCTATTGGTAATTTCTCTACCCCTCACATTCGAACCATCAAACGATGTCTTGGTTGTTTAAACGTCGGCCTCCTTTCACGGCAGGAAGGGCATGATCTCTCCAAGTCAGGTCTGGCGAGGCGACACCGGTTTTGTTGCTGGGAGTACAATAGTTTCAACCCCACCTTTACGCCAAATGATTCCGTTTTTATTGGACAAAAATTTAAGGCATGTTTTTTTTCTTCTATTATTTCCAGCAATATATCTCCTGTATGATATAAATCCTCAACATCCAGCACATTACCCCAGTACTAATTATATTACAAGTTTCTTTTATTTTCATATATCACACACAGAATTATTTTTTTTACTTCCAAGTTTCTTCCAAAATTTTCTCAAAAGAAACACTCAGGGCATATACCCTTTGCTTGTTTGAGCTAACAAAATTTTTCCCCTACCAATCCTTGTCTTCCAATTTACTTTCTCATTCAAAGCTCTACCCTATACATCTTTCCTGCTATGCTAATTTATATAATTCACATGTAGTTTTTATTTGATTTCTGTCTATGTTAACCATTTACCCTTTTAAGCACTCAGCTCTGTTTCTTCTAGTAGGTTGGCCAGGGTACCAGCCATCCGTTGAGATACTACCGTTAGAGAATTATGAGGTCCTTTGACTGGCCAGATAGTACTATATTGGATCCTTCTCTCTGGTTACGGTTCATTTTCCCTTTGCCTACACACACACACACACACCGAATAGTCTG
>NC_090726.1:52120874-52135874 GCF_036898095.1 Palaemon carinicauda | reverse complement strand
TATGGACATGAGTCGGGGTATGTTAATGGAAAAATATCCAACAGATTTTGTAGCTTTTAGAACAAAGCCCTCTGAAGAATATTGGGAGTTAAATGGTAGGACAGGATTAGAAATGAAACTATAAGAGAGATTACCCGAGTGCCATATGGGGTTGAGATCATGGTGAGGGGTAGATGGAGAATGGTTTGGGCATGTTCTTTGCAATCCCCAGGAGAGGTTAGTTCACCAAACTTTCAACTGGGCTCCACAAGGCACTAGAAAAGTTGGAAGACCAAAACCTACATGGCTGAGGACTATGAAGTGTGAAGTAGGAGATGATAAGTGAAGTATTGATTTAAAAGTTCAAAAAGAGATGACTGGCGAAATGTAACCGAGGCCTTCTATGTCAATTGGTGTAGGAGGAGATGATGAGTATATATATATATATATATATATATATATATATATATATATATATGTATTTATATGTATATATACATATATATGTGTGTGTTTGTGTGTGTATGTGCTCTTTTGGTACTCATTATTGATGCCATTTTCATTACAGGCAATTGCTTTCTGTCGTGAACGTGTTTCCTTCAAGACTCCTCCTATTCACGCAGTTTCTTAAAATTCCCCGGAATAAGATTTTGGTGGAAAAAACAAATTTTTCATTTGGTTTATTCTGCCGCTTCAGTTGTTTTTCCAAAACTATGATTTCATTAAGGCTTCAGCTAAAGTTGCGATCTGTTCATTTAGCAATTAAATTTTAAAGGCTAAAAGAAAAAGACCAAGGAAATATTTCAATGATTTATAGATCCTAAGAAGTGCACCATGTGACACCCTTACTTCGCTGCGAGAAGCCAAACAAATAGTGTAGGAAGAGATGACAGCCACATGCGTGCAGTAAAGGTGTGGCCGGGTGCACTTTAGAGTAATGTGTACCATGAATTCCTGCATCCAACTGTAATGTACACGAAATTTGGAAGCCACACAAAGACCATCCGGTTTACAGGTCAGGTACTCAAGATCAAGCAGGTGCCAGGGACAGGGGTATGCAGCAGAGGCAAAAATGTTGCTTGGTCTTCTCCGACAGATGACGACCTTAAAGGTTTAA
The DNA here is from genome assembly GCF_036898095.1 of Palaemon carinicauda. Lineage (NCBI taxonomy): Eukaryota > Metazoa > Arthropoda > Malacostraca > Decapoda > Palaemonidae > Palaemon > Palaemon carinicauda. Next base: position 52,134,778 of record NC_090726.1, on the reverse strand, counting down.
AGGCCGCTCATGAATGACAGAGGTAAGGGACAGTGACATGGCCCTATCAATTAGGACAATGCCATAGAGACTGACCATATTACATATGATCAGCGCCCAAGTCCCCTTTCCACCCAAGCTAGGACCAAGTAGGACCAGACAATGGCTGCTGATGACTCAGGAGATAAACCTACAGACTCCCTAAACCCCCTATCCTTAGCTCACAAGGATGGTGAGGTTGCAATGACCAAAAGAACTGACGAGCTTGAGCGGGACTTGAACCCCAGTCAGGCAATCACCAGTCAAGGATGCTTCCACCAGGTGTTCCATTTCCCACATTTCCGCAAGGCTGTCTTATCCATGACTTTGTCACTTCTTATCGCTTTTTTATGAACTGAACGCAACTGGTAGGCAATAGATGTGCACTATAATAGGACTCCAGATATTACTTTATAAAACTAACAATAAACGACTTGTTTGAATAGTGACCTCATCCTTTGTTTTTACATATTAATGATGACTATAGAATGGTTATTGCCAGGAACTAGGTCACTTGGTTCAGATGTTACAGATAGCTAGTAAAACCTGTACACTGTCTCAATATTATATCGTCTTATATAGAAAGAAACAGCTTCATGTAGGCTCATTTATTCCTGTGTGCCGCCACCGACATTGACGTAAATGGATTTTTATTTTGTAAAGAGCATCCTGTATATTCAGAAAACATAATGAAGGCCTTTATGATATGAAGAGGATCCAATTAGATTATTCGTTGATTAGGTATGCAACCGTCTCATTAAAAGGTAAACCAATCAAAAAGAAGAATGAAGACTGTTGACAGCAAAGACCCTGTTAAAGAAATGGGTGATGTCATAGGATATAACTATCCATTGTTGAAATAATTAGAAATTAAACGAAAAGACACGTGACATGCCCTTTCAAGTTTCTTCATAAAGAATATGCTAGATAAACAAGAATTGCGTTATTTCACGTGAAGTATTTCTTTTAGAGTTTCGGGTTTATTGTTGAAAATGCTGACGCAAGCCGTATTGTATTTGAAGCGTCAACAACCTTTGAAGTTTCTCTGAAATAAAATAAGCAAAAGGAGAATCTTCCACGAAAGATGTCTAAAAATTATTCTTGAATATCTCTGTTTATATATATCCTCAAATTCTTGTAAACCAACTCATGGCACTAGAAAGCTTTCAAAGTCTTTGAGCCATATCATAGTGGAATGCTTTTAATTAATTTGCTTATAGACTAACTTAAGCGTATATATACACTTACACACACACTTACACACACACACACACACACACACACATATATATATATATATATATATATATATATATATATATATGTTTGTATATATATATATATATATATGTGTGTATATATATATATATATATATATATATGTGTGTGTGTATATATATATATATATATATATGTGTGTGTGTGTATATATATATATATATATATATATATATATATATATATATACTGTATAAGAATATATACATGTATATATTTCCGTATGTGTTTATGTGTTTGTGCTTTAGAGGATTTTTTTTTTTTTACGGAGAGAATTCTTTATCTCGATTAAAGCAATTTCCTTCATCTGTGCTGCAATTGTTTTCCTTTGATAATTATGACCGATAGGAGGTCCTTGAACTCCAATGTTTCAAGGCATTGTATTTCATTATATGATTTAAGATTCCAACAGTTTGGTTTTCTATTATTTCGTAAAATCCGTGAAAAGTACAAAAGAATATAAAAAAGAATATATATATATATATATATATATATATATATATATATATATATATATATATATGTATATATATATATATATATATATATATATATGTGTGTGTGTGTGTGTGTGTGTAGAAATCACGAAAGCTAACACGTGATGAATCTAAAATGTATTATAGCCACGGAAAGAAAAATGGAAAGACTTGATTGGAGTTAGTACTTTCGTCCATTATTATTATTATTATTATTATTATTATTATTATTATTAAATGCTAAGCTACAACCTTAGTTGGAAAAGTAGGATGCTATAAGCCCAGGGGCTCCAACAGGGAAAATAGCCCAGTGAGGAAAGGAAACAAGGAAAAATAAAATATTTTAAGAATAGTAACAACATTAAAATAAATATTTCCTATATAAACTATAAAAACTTGAAAAAAAAACAAAAGGAAGAGAAACTAGATAGAACAATGTGCCCGAGTGTACCCTCAAGCGAGAGAACTCTAAACCAAGAGAGTGGAAGACCATGGTACAGAGGCTATGGCATTACCCAAGACTAGAGAACAATGGTTTGATTTTGGAGTGTCCTTCTCCTAGAAAAGCTGCTTACCAAAGCTAAATAGTCTCTTCTACCCTTACCAAGAGGAAAGTAGCCAATGAGCAATTACATTGCAGTAATTAACCCCTTGGGTGAAGAATTGTTTGGTAATCTCAGTGCTGTCAAGTGTATGAGGACAAAGGAGAATCTGTAAATAATAGGCCAGACTATTTGGTGTCTGTGTAGGCAAAGGGAAAGAACCGTAACCAGAGAGAAGGATCCAATGTAGTACTGTGTGGCCAGTCACAGGACCCCATAACTCTGTAACGGTAGTATCTCAATAGGCGGCTGGTGGCCTGGCCAACGTACTACATTAGGGACATCAACAGACTCAACAATGAGAATACATATACAGAGACATCGTATTTATACAGGAGACAGGGATCCAACAGCTGTCAATTTTTTAATAATTCCGGAAAAGTCAGATTTTAGATAAAAGGATAATACCGGATTAACGGAAAACAGACGAGGGCTTAGATTCAAATTTCTACCTTTTGGTACTGGAGATTAAAAAGGACTCAACAATATTCCTTTAGATATAGTCATTTACACGGACTATATTACTCGCTTCTGACCATTCAATTCTGTGACCTGACCCTAACCAGTAGTAGGCCAAGGCATTGTTAAAGAACCCCTAGAGACGGCCACCTTATGCTGTTTTAATGTGACGGAAATACCTTTGGATGTTTGGCTGACATAGAATAAGTTACACTCTGAACAAGGAATACTATATATTATATTATCATTTCCAGAACTATTCTTAATCAACATGTTTTTTAATGTACAATTATGTTTAAACACAACCGTAATGTCTAGTTTTTTCAAAAGGGGTATAACATTAAAAAAAGAAACAATCATGAAATGGCAAACAAAGCATATTATTAATTGCTTCCTTTTTCTCTAACTGGAAACTATAAAATGTTTTCTTAGCCTTATTCATACATTTTTCTAGGAAATATTTGGGATAGCAAAGATTTTTCAATTTTAGTGAACTCGTCCTCAATGTACATGGAAGAAAACGCAGAATGCTTTATATTTTTAGAGTGACCGGAGTACAAATGTACATATGAAAAATTATTGGTAGGCTTTCTACATATGGAGAACTTGAATTTATCTGTTTGTCTAACTATTAAAACGTTTAAAAATGGGATACTGTTATTTTCTTCATTTTCTGTAGTAAAATTTAAAGATTGTACCAGTGAATTAATGATTGAAACAAACCCCTCAAGATTAAAATTTTCTTCTAAAATACCTAGAACATCATCAACAAATCGATGCCAAACAATTTGGGAAGACCACACTGAAGGAATTAATCTAGATTAAAGAAAAAATCATATATAAGTTGGATAAAAAAGGGGACAAAGGATTACACATGGCCATACGAAAAACTTGTACATAGTAATCTCCATTATAAGTAAATTTACACTTTTTAATGCACTGACAAATGAGTTCAATAATAGTATGGGTTGGTAAAGGTAAATCATGAGCATCTAAAATACTCGACTATACCCAAAGGAATATTGTTGAATCCTTTTTAATCTTCTGTACCAAAAGATAGATATTTGAATCTAAGCCCTGGTCTGTTTTCCGTTAATCCGGTATTATCCTTTTATCTAAAATCTGACTTTTCCGGAATTATTAAAAAATTGGCAGCTGTTGGATACCTTTCTCCTGTATAAATATGATGTGTTTGTATATGTATTCTCATTGTTGAGTCTGTTGATGCCCCTAATGGACGAAAGTACTAACTCCAATCAAGTCTTATAATTTTCCTTCCGTGGCTATAATACATACATACATATATATATATATATATATATATATATATATATATATATATATATATATATTGTATATATATATATATATATATATATATATATATATATATATATACATCAGACTTTAGTTCAACATAGTTAATATCAATCTCGTCAATCAGATTTTTATAAGAGAGTTCCAGTAGTATCTTCTGGTGCATTGGTTTATGCAATATTGCAAACGTTTGGCGAGGTATAAACAAATACGAAAATGTAAAATCCTGCTATGTCAGCCATTTGCTCTTTCTCCCTTCGAGGAACCTTCCGGTTTCTGTCTAGATTTATATTTATATACTGTTGTAGTAATTGAATTCTTATTTTGTTATCTTACTTTGTTTAATGATAACACTCAACATAGTCTGCTTTCCAAGAAATAGAAAACTAATTTTATGCATGTGTCGCCCTTCGTGGCATTACCATTATTATTATTATTATTATTATTATTATTATTATTGTTATTATTATTATTATTATTATTATTATTATTATTATTATTATTATTATTATTATTATTATTATTATTTTGATCCGCTCTCCAAGTTTCCATGTGTATATATCATCTTCCCTTTCCAGTTCATAAAAAATTCAATAACTGAATTATGTTAAGAATAAGTTATCTTACAGTGGATGTTCTCTGCTCTGCCATCCAAAGTAAAACCTGTCAAGTTATCTTTACAAAAACAGTATAATATGTCAATGTTAATTCTATGGATTCTATTGTAAGTTTCCAGTACCAGATATTAACTATAGAAAGTGTAATGAAATTTCAAACCTATTTCTGACTTGATTTTTAAAAATTTCATCATCTAACTGATTTACCAATTCATTTTATTTATCCAGTAATAAAAAAAGAATCAATGGGGTCAGTGTACAAAAAATGACTTAACATTTCTTACATTATAAAGGTTATAAACGGAATCAGCTGCTTGGTGTATTATTATATCTGTTTTTCGTGTTCAATCAATATTTTCATTTTTATAACGCATGTATAAACCTAATAAATTCCAATATTATTTTTATTTTAGAAATGATTTTTAACCTTAAATTAAAATTAATAATACAATTCGTAAGTTGGCAACACTGAAAGATATATAGAATTTTGTTTTAAATAGCTTGTGGCTAGTAGCGGGGGTGGGGGGGGGGGGGGGGTTGTCGATGTTTTGGTATCTCATTGAACATGGGGATGCAATAGAGAGAAATCCTCTTAATTGAATATTGATTAAAACTATGAGATTGGAGAGAAAACGGGAATTGAGGTCAAGTAAAAAGCTAGAAAGTGTCCGTAGCAATTGTCGAAGGAATTCTGCAAAGACCAAATGTTAATGTGTAGACTTTAGAGCGCATTACAAGTGGTTTACTGACGGTAACCCTCCCCCCATTCTCTCTCTCTCTCTCTCTCTCTCTCTCTCTCTCCCTCGAACAGAATAACTAGGCGCTCAATTCATTGACCTGGTGGTAGCACAACGCTAATTGGTTGTCAGCATTCCGTCAAGATTAACGCCATACCCACAACAAGGCGTAACCATTCGTTTCGTATCGCATTGTATAAAGTTCCGTATAACCTACAGGAGCCAGTGTTTTCCCAAAGTCTTTAAGGTTATTTGCCTAATGTACTTTGGAGTCCATCTAGGTACCTAAGTTTTATTACATTTTTTTTCCTAACTTCCATATTCTTTAGATTGAGTAATGAATTTTTAATGATGTAAGGAATTTGAAGAAGTTCCAGGGCTTATTGTAACCGTAAAAATGTCCAAAGGACTGAAATTTACCAATAATAATTGGTTGATAAACACTAGAGTCAAATCTTAACATAGTAGATTGGGCAAAACTCGTGCACACTTGTACAGGCGTCTAAATGAAATAATCGTTATTGCGGAATATTAATAACCTATGTCGATCTTACTTAATAGGTAAACAGCAAAAACGTTAAACAAATTTACCTACACGATTCAATTTGTTTTTCAAACTCGTTTATTTATAGCCAAAAGCAGCGTTAAAAAGAATTATTTTTCTTATAAATGGCCAACCCATTCCGAGTCTTGTTTTAAGGACCAGGGAATCAAAAAAGCAAAATAAAAAGGTCATCATAAATGAAAAATAAAATGAAAATGGAATCGGAAATTTTTGTAGACTCGACCCTTGGTCATGGGTTGACTATAACTTGAAATATCAATCTTAAATATTTAGATAAAAAAAGAAAATATGTTTTTCTCATGGAAATTCGACTATACACTGATCTCACTAAATTTCCATGGCACCAATGGTATTGGTTTAACATATGGTAGCCCTGTCTGAGGAAGCCGTATGGCATATACTGGAAATTGCGATATAAAGAATGTTGAAAATGAGTTGTGAAATCACTTATGATATTATTATTATTATTATTATTATTATTATTAGTAGTAGTAGTAGTAGTAGTAGTAGTAGTAGTAGTAGTAGTAGTAGTCTCATTTTTCAAAATTATATTATAAGAAATTTGCAATAATTTATAATTTTTTAATCATCTCAGTATTATTATTATCACAATTAGTATAATTTTGCCATAATTACTCATGCTTTTAATCATGTTTTAATCTGGCGCTACGAAACTGGATGCATTTTGTCTCAAATTAAACGTCAATTTTTTTCTTTTTAAATCTAGCAGTCATTAAAATGGTTTAATCCTGATTGTTATAATTTTACGACCTACTACCTCGAAAGTTCCGAAGTACTCCAACCGTAACTGCATTGCAGACTCTCTGTACAAAGTTCTTGTATAAATTATTTCTTTAATGTGGCTATCAATTTTTTTTTATTTTTTTTTATTTTTTTTTTTTTTTTGTCATAAAAATGAATAATGCTAAAAGCTACGGAAACATTGGTGAAGTTTTCCAAAGATTGAGTTTCCGTAAAAGAATGTGAGTGGTTCGTTATCGGAATTGTTTCAACTGAAACGTTATAAAATCATTGTAGTTATCATTATTAATTTTTATTATCACTATCATTTTCTTAGCACATATCTGTATAATAACGATAGTGGAATGTTGGTTCAGGACACACGTAAGGACTGTCATTATTATTATTATTATTATTATTATTATTATTATTATTATTGTTATTATTATTCTTATTATTATTTTTATTATTATCATTATTATTATTATGTGCCTCATTTTTTAGATTATATTATTATCATTATCACACAGTAAGCAGAATTTTGCAATGATTAATAATTTTTTAATCCTCTCAGTATTATTATTATTATTATTATTATTATTATTATTATTATTATTATTGTTGTTGTTGTTATGTATATAGGAAGGAAATACAGTAAAATTCCAGCCGAATATAAAAGTTAGAACTGGGTTAGAAAGATTTACTTTCAGTAGTGAGAGATCCCAAAGAAAGAGTCGGAGAACAATTCCACGCAATGGAGCTTGAAATTCAGCACAAAGCTCCGGGTAATTGCCTTTAATAAAATTGCATTTTGCTTTGGTACAACTACTGGTTCGTCGATTTTGGCGGAAATTGTTCAACTCAATTTATCTAGACAAGTATTTAGTTTTTATCAATTGTTGTAACTCCACTTTCTGTGAGCTACAATAATTGCAAATCCATACTACAAAAATTATCCGGTTTTTTTTTTTTTTTTTTTTTTTTTTTTTTTTTTTTTTTTTTTTTTTTTTTTTTTTTTTTTTTAAAGAACTTTGATTATTTCAATGTTAAGAAATCGAAATTTTGAAAATCACAGGACCTTTATGGGGGTGCTTCCATATAAGGGTCACGGTAGCCTTTTGGAATTGTCCCTGCCTGGCAATCGCCGGACTGGGATTCGAGTCGAGCTCAATCACAATAGTTTCTTGCAGTGTCTGTAAACTCACCATCTTTGATAGCTAAGGATGGGGCTTTGGGGGAACCTATAGGTCTACCTGCTGAGCCATCAGCAGCCATTTCCTGGCCGTCGCTGGTTCTAGCTTGGGTGGAGAGGGTCCTTTTGCGCTGATCATATGTGTATATGGACAGTCTTTAGTATTGTCCTACTAGCTAGGACGTTCTCATTGACCCTTATCTCTGTCATTCATGAATGACCTAAACCTTTAAACCCTTCTCCATAAAATAGGAAACGATTATTATTATTATTATTATTATTATTATTATTATTATTATTATTGTTGTTGTTGTTGTTGATGTTGTTATTATGTTCTGCTCTGGTGTTATCTCTTGTTTAGGATAAAACGACATAGTATTGGATATATATGCACAAACAAAGACATGCACTTACAATCACACGAGTATGTGTGTATGTTTGTTAAGGGTGTTGGTAAGAAAGTTAAGAGTAGAAAAGTTATAGATTAATTTGAGAGACTGAGATGTGTAAAGCTGTGGTAAAAAAAAATTAACATTGGTAAAAGAGTAGTGATACGAATTGCTTATGGTGATTTGGTCTCTTGGAGAGCAAAGAGAGAGATAAAAAGATTATTTGCTGGATGTTCAGTTAGAGTAGTTTGAACTGGAGCAACATTGCATCCTTTAGCGACTAAAGATGAGCTTTCAGTTATGGTATATCAAGCCCGAAAGGATTTTCTTAAAAGAGAAGTCAAAACTGAAGTACAGTGAAGTTGAACAACTAATTGCTAATGGATTGAATGTACGGATTACAATCAGAGTCTATGTAAGATCAGAATCAAAACTATTGTTAATTAATCATATTGTTAAAGAGACGCATTTGAAGAACAGATTGCAAGGGAGAATAGTAAAAAAGAAATGGGGTCAAGAAAAAATGTGAAATTTAATGCCTGGATGGATGATAATATTACAGTCTCTAGGACTACGATTGCATGCGAATAAGAAAAAAAAATATTAACAGAACTTTATCGGCAGAAATTCATCGACAATAGTTCATCAATTAGCAATTTAACTACCAAACAATTCATCGATTTACTATCGAATTGTTTAAAACAGTTTATCAATTTTACACTCCATGGCCTAGAAAATTATATATAATTTTTTTAGTATGCGCTTTGTTATCGAGCAAATCAAATCGAAATTATGTATCACATCTAGAAAATGTCGAGAAGTTTAATCCTATGCAAAGACTGTTAACCGAAACACTGGACTATGAGCACCACGAATTTTCAATCAAACGTCTTAAAGAGAATATGACGCTTAATTTGTACTAAGCCCTAGAATGTTATCTGCCCTAGCATTTTTGTGCCTGCCCATTCAGTCATAGAAGCATATGAAGAGTTGTGCGGTAGTCATATTTTACCTCCTGAACCACAAGCAGTTGTTGTTTGCTCTTTTAATGTTCGTTCAAGATTTCCTTGCCTATAGCAAAACACGGGCGCTTCCACTAAGCCCGTAAGAGGGAAAGCCAGTTTTCGGTTACGTGGAAGATGCAACGAAGACTAGTGTGCCGACCTCCTCGTTTCTACTTAAAATGTGGAATGTGTATGCCGCGGTTTTGCGAGGTCTACGTAAACCAGTAATTCAAATGAGCGCTCATGTATTATCATCCTAACATTTAGAAGTTCTTGGAGCGTATTAAACTTAGACAGATATTAAGCAGCGCCAAGATAGAACAGAACATTGCAGAAGAGCCTCCTTTGAAAAAGCGGAAATACCGCGACTCTGCTAAAAAATAAAAAGAATTGTTATGAACTATTATACTAATAAGGTGGTTATTGAATAATTGAGAGGCTTAACGCCTACCTCATTTTAATAAATTAATAGGTTTCATTTTGCATTTTTATTGAATCAAGTTTTTATAATGCTAGTAAATTTGGACAATATCTAAATGTAAAGATTTTAAACTAGTCTTTGACCTTTTTATCTATATTCTTTTCCTCAATTAAATGATATTCATCAATAAAAAAAAGTTCATGTAAATACCTGTCAATCGATAAAAATTTTAATCGATTAATTGCTGTCGAATAATTTTCCTAGACCCAATTACATGATATGTAAAAGGAAAAAATTCGATTACGTATACCGTACTCATACAGAGTCTGTCTGAGTCCTTAGTTGTATTGTTACAAGAATCCTCTCAGTTAGTCAGGATGCCTGAAAACTTTAAATCAATCAATCAATCCTCTCAGTTATAGCTCGCGCACAAACCCTCAAGGCTCCTTAGTAGCTGTAAGTTCTCCACTGGTTCAAGGGATCTGCCGATGTGGGCATCTTGCAGAAGAAAGTTCAGATTCTATCACAGGATGCTTCCCACCACCTGCCATTGTTGATGATCATTTGACCGCTATTTCCCTTTCCATGTTTATTATCTGGCTCTTCTGCAAGGCATACAATATTATTATTATTATTATTATTATTATTACCTAAGCTACAACCCTAGTTGGAAAAGCATGATACTAAAAGCTTAGCGGCTCCAACAGGAAAAATAGCCCGGTGAGGAAAGAGAATAAGGAAAGAGATGATGCTTCTGGTAATAGCTCACATTAAGAACACACAGATTATAGTATTGAAGACTATTACATTTCTACTATTTTCTTTTATTCTCGCAATGGAAATTTATTTGCCGATACTTTGGGTATTGGCCTATAAACTCCACACCGTAATAATACAAATACACACATTATGGCAAGCACATACACTATTATACTAAAAATTTAAAGAAATAAAGCTTATTTACACAAGTAAAAAATTCCATACGGCTCGAATACTATATCTTTTAAAATCTGAATTTTGGAAGGCACCGCACCAGTAAAGGAAACCTTATTAAAGAAACCCTTGTGAAATTAAGACGCCCATTCTTAGAAGATTTGACGCATTTCGAGAAGAATCATGGGAAGAGAAAATATAAAAAAAGTCGCTGGAATACGACGTGCAAAGTATGTATGTGTATATATATAAACTAATATATATACATATATACATACATACATACATATATATATATATATATATATATATATATATATATATATATATATATATGTGTGTGTGTGTGTGTGTGTGTGTGTGTGTGTGAACTATAATATTTGTAGGTATATAACAACTGAAGCCGTTTTTAGTCCACTACAGGACAGAAGCCTCAGACATGTCCTAATTCATGTTTGGTGTTCGGCCAGTTTTCATCATCACGCAGGCCAACTACGGATTGGTGATGGTGGGAGACTTATATAATAAACTATGATTCAAACGCGCGAAAGGAATAGACCTCGGTTGATACTACATTGTACCGCTCGGGTTCCATACACGTTCGTACACTGTAACGGTTTTGCTTTTTATCTTATCACTCACTCTTCCCTGCATTGTTAATAAACCAGCCTGTATAAATTTCATAGTTCATGCTTTATGTTGTTTAAATTTTTGTGACGTACTTGCTCGCAAGTCCTGGTATTCAAGCTCGACGTCTGAAAAATAAAGTTTAGTTGCATTCACCTCGCCTCTCAGTTACCACCTAACTCGCACATTGGTTTGAAAATAATTTCCTCTGCTGAGTATATTTAAATTGCATAAAGAGCCAGTTGGAAAACATAATGCAAATGAGAAAAAAATGTTTTATATTTATAGATGGGCATCAAGGTTTTGAATAATAACCGCTTTTAAGAGGTAAATACCATTGATTACAGGAAAGCATGAAACTGCTGATATCAGTGGGCATGAGAAGACATGTAGATTATCACTGAATAAATATAAGATGCTATCTGATCGATAACATTATGTAACCTTTATTTCAAATATTAAAGATATCTGAGGCTAGTATTCAAGTTGTTGCCTCTCAAAGAGAAGCCATTTCAGGCATTCCATTTGGAACATCTATTGTGTACTTACACATTTAATATAGGTTGTTATTTGCATAAGCTAAGTGTGCAGCTATGCAAATGAAGAGAGAAATTGTCTGAGAGGTGAACAAGATTCAAAAGTAGGTCTGCTCAGAAAGACAAAAGCCCAGAAGAAACGGGTGATTAAAGTAACGACTTCTAAAGGAAGCAAAATATATAAACAGAATGCTGCTTTTGAAGGGCACTAGCGACTAATTTCAAAGGATTGTTGTTGGATGTAACAGATAAATGTATCAAAGGCATTGTACCCATTGAAGGATGGAGTACACATTAGGACGAAAGGAAAGGTAATTAATTCCAAGGTAAGAATCAGATGAACTATTATTAATAAATCAATTAAAGCTTTACTTTAGAGTTGCGGTAGCCTGTTGGAAAGGTCCCTAACGTGTTATCTGTTGGACGGGGGTTCAAGACCCGGCCAAGCTCGATAGTTTATAAGTGTCTGCAACCTCAGCATTTTTATGAGCTAGGGAAGATAGGGATCTATATGCGAGCAAGGGAAGAGAGGGGCTATTGCTATTGGGGGTGAGTCATCAGCAGCCATTGCCTGGCCCACCCGGGTCCTAGCTTGATGGAGAGGGGTCTTGGGCGCTGATCATATGAGTGCAGTATATAGTCAGTCTCTAGGACGCTGTCCTCTCCCTTGCCACTTCCATTCATAATTGACCCTTAAACTAAAGTCTACTTTGCTCGCGTGATGAGGTCATTGGGCTTGATTGATATTTCATCATTCGAACTATGGTGTATAAAGGCAGCTTATCTAGAAAACAACACGTGGACGTTCGAATCCCAGAACACAATGAGAGAGGTTTTGTTCTCTGTGTATCCCATCGGTGTCAAGGTTTGCAAAGCATATTCTCCATTGGTGTCAAGGTTTGCAAGTATAAACGTATTGTAGCATATTTGAAACATTTACATATCTCTTGAAAGCGACGGTTAGCTCCTGGATATATATATATATATATATATATATATATATATATATATATATATATATATATATATATATATATATATATATATACACATACATACATACTGTACATACATACATGGCTGAGGACTATGAAGCGTGAAGTAGATGCTGAATGGAGAAGTATAGACGCATGGCGAAATCTTACATAGGCCCTTTGCGTCAATAGATGTGGGAGGAGATGATGATGATGATGATGTATTCTTTTATATATATATATATATATATATATATATATATATGTGTGTGTGTGTGTGTGTGTGTGTGTGTAAGCATATATGTATGTATGTGTGATTGTGGGTTTCCTCTGTGTATGAGTATCTACATGTTTTTCTCTTATGTTTATATCTCTTGTTCTTTATTCCTTTCTGTGTTTATTCCTAAACTTATTTTTCAGTGTTTCCTATATTTTTTTCCGATTTTTTTCTTAGTCTCGCTCAAACGCGTTCTTAAGTCGGTGTCTCCCTATATTTCTTCTTCTTCTTCTTCTTCTTCTTCTTCTTCTTCTTCTTCTTATTATTATTATTATTATTGTTATTATTATTATTATTATTATTATTATTATTATTATTATTATTATTATTATTATTATTATTGTAAGCTACAACCTTTGTTGGAAAAGCAGGATACTATAAGGCGCCCAAGGGCTCCAACCGTGAATATAACTCATCTAGGAAAGGAAATAAGTAAACGGATAGAATAGTGTGCCCGAGTGTACTCTTAAGCAAGAGAACTCCACCGCATGACACGGAAAGACCACGGACAAAGGCTATGGCACTACCTAAGTCTGGAGAACAATGATTTGATTTTGGAGTGTCCCTCTCTTAGTAGAGCTGCTTACCAAAGCTAGTCTCTTCTACCCTTACCAAGACGACAGTAGCCACTGAACAATTAAGTGCAGTAGTGAAACCATTGACTAAAAAAGAATTTCAAGTTATCTCAAGTATTGTCAGGTGTACGAAAAAAGAAGAGAATATTTAAAGAATAGGCCAGAT
>NC_090726.1:52108374-52115874 GCF_036898095.1 Palaemon carinicauda | reverse complement strand
CACCTTTCCATATAAAGTTACGTGACCTTTGGTTTTATTGTGAAATTTGTTTTTTAACCCTTCACGACTTTTGAAAACGCATTTTTATCACTTCCTTTTAAGGCGTCTACACAGTCAATTCACGCTTTGTTAGACTTTTTTCATTACTCTGAAACTTTCGACATGGTTCCAGTATGAGCTCTTTGAAACTACTAAACCTCTGTTGGTTAAGGTTACGTCAAGCTTCACTCAATAGCCATAGAAATGTCAACGTACTCTGAGAAAGACCGATATCAAAACTTTCTTTTGATGTATAGAAGCTTATTTATTTTGCTCTTGCTTTATATAGGACTTCTTATTTAGACAAATTAAGGTAGCTTTACGCGTGTGGTTGGATGCTGCTCGGTTTTGTCCGCGCGGATTACGATTCAATGAAGATTAATGAAGCCCTTCACACGTTGGCCGCTCGGATTTCCACGCTTAGAATTTGGTCTTTCACATACAACGGTAGTCATGTTGTATGAAATTAGTTTTTTAAACTTTCCCCGATCAGTATATTTCATTCTAATAGGTAGGCTACTGCTTATCAATATATCTCAGTTCATTCAATATCTTTATATCTTTTCTAACAACTGATTTTTTCCTATGATCAAACCATGTACTGCGTCACTTTCTACAACCATAATCATCATCTCCTCCTACGCCTATTGACGCAAAGGGCCCCAGTAAGGTTTTTCCAGTCGTCTATTTCTTGAGCTTTTAAATCAACACTTCAACATTCATCATCTCTTACTTCACGCTTCATAGTCATCAGCCATGTAGGCCTGGGTCTTCCAACTCTTCTACTGCCTTGTGGAGCCCAGTTGAAATTTTGATGGACTAATCTCTCTTGGGGAGTGAGAAGAGCTTGTCCAAACTATCTCCATCTACCCCGCACCATGATCTCATCCACATATGGAACTTGAGTAATCTCTCTTATAGTTTCATTTCAAATCCTGTCCTGCCATTTAACTCCCAATATTCTTCTGAGGGCTTTGTTCTCAAATCTAAAAATTCTGTTGGAGGTGGTTTCATTGTCATACCACGTCATATGTCATATAGTAACACCCATTTTCATAGGGCTTTGTTCTCAAATCTACTAAATCTGTTGGAGATTGTTTCGTTGTCATACCATGACTCATGTCCATAACGTAACACCGATCTCACTAAACTGATATATAGTCTGATTTTTATATGTAATTTCCGGGGATTTGATTTCCAAATTTTACTCGACCCAGCCATTGTCTGATTCACTTTTTCAATCTTTCTTTAAACTTCAATTCTAAAGACCCTGTATTGGAGCTCATAGTTCCTAAATATTTAAATGATTCCACCTCATTAATCCTTTCTCCTTCCAATGATTTTTCACCTTCCATTGCATAATATTTCCTCATTTCGTATATGTCGACTAATGTTTTATACAGGTTTAAAGGTGACTTTTGAACGGAATTGGCAAGGGATAAGATAGTCCTCTATAGATCCAAGCTAGGACCAGGGTGGGTCAGGTAATGGCTTTCGATATCTCAATAGGTAGACCTATAGGCTCCCTTATCTAACAAGGACGATAAGGTTAAGGAAACTGCTCAGCTACTCTGCTTAAGTGGAGCTCAAACTCCCGACCCATGGATTGTGTGTTAGGGAACAGCATGGGTTCGCAATATCACTCCCTGCTGACGACCTGGAAAAAATGCTCTCTGGTTCCATTAACTTTAAAAGGAAAAAAGCGTACTGAAAAAAAAGACGTGTTAAACACACACACAGACACACAAGCTCATTCACTCTGTGGTAGCCTATTGGAAACGTTCCTGCCTGATTATCTGCTGGACCGTTGTTCGAAACCTAATCAAGCTCGATGGTTTCTTGTAGTGTTTACAACCTTACCATTCTTGTGAGCTAAGGATGTCTTGTTTTGGGGGAACCTATATGTCTACCTGCTGAGTCATTAGCAACCATTTCCTGGCTCTCCTTGGTCCTAGCTTGTTGGAAAAGGGGCTTGGGCGGTGATCATATATGTATCATCATCATCATCATCAGTCATTACTAGCCCATTGCAGAACAAAGGCCTCAGACATGTCCTATCACTACCGTCTGTTTATGATCTTTCTATGCCAGTCCACAGCCGCAAATTTCCTTAGTTCGTCAATCCATCGTCCTCGCTTCCTTCCTCTGCTTCTTTTATAATCTCTTGGGACCTATTTTGTTATTCCTAATGACCATCTAATTTCTGTCGTTCTCATTATATGTCCTGCCCATGTCCATTTCTTTTTCTTTTTAGTTTTCAGTATATCCTCTATTTTAGTTTACTCTCGAATCCATGTTGCTCTTTTTCTGTCTCGTAGTGTTATTTCCTTCCATGGCTCTTTGGGTTGTAATTAGCTTATGTTCTATGGCTTTAGTAAGGTTCCAAGTTTCTGATGCATAAGTTAATACTGGTAGGACCCCATCATTAAATCATTTTATCTTTATAGAAAGTGGCATTTTACATTTCATAATCGCTTTTTGCTTAACAAACAGTAAGTGTTTCCCCAGGACACGAGACCGAAATTAAAAGAACAATATGCTTATCCTTCTTTTAATTTCGGTCTCGTGTCCTGGGGAAACACTTACTGTCTGTCCTAAGTACGTATATTCATGAACAATCTCCAAAGGCTCGTCCATAACTCTTACAGTTGTCTCTCTTCATTTTCATTGAACATTATCTTAGTTGTACTCATATTCATATGGTCAGTCTCTAGGTCATCGTCACTGTCCCTTTCTTCTGCCATTCATTAGCGATCTTTGATAAAACCTTTAAACTTTTTAAACCAATAATAGTATTCCCAAAAAGCTTTGTACTCGCGTTATCTTAGTAACTACAGTGATTTAACTCAGTGTTATATGTGCCAATAGAAATGCCACCGAAGTCATAACAACTGCCATAACTTATGATAATTTGAGTTTATAGTAACCACAAATTGAACTTTTGGAAAGGTTTGTTCCTACTATTAATCTTATTTCGAAATGATAGATTACCAAGATATTGTGGAAGATTGTTCTTTTTTTTTTTTTTTTTTTTTTTTTTTTTTTTTTTTTTTTTTTTTTTTTTTTTTGCAATTATTTCTTGACAAAGTAACTTTTTTTTTTATACCAGCAACTATAAAATGTACTCTCGTGATGGAAGACTAGCATCAGGTAATCCCTCTCAATTCTTTTTATTTTATTTTTCTCTGTCTTATCGGTACAAACGAAATTAATTGTTGCTGTGGGTATATTTAGTTTGATCATTGTAGCTGTCGTGAAAGCTGTTTACGAAATTATTATATTCTGTCGCAGTTTGCAATGTGAAATACTTTAGTATTTCCAAATCTAGAATATGGTGTTTATTTTGAAATCCTCACTCTGAATTTATCATATAACCACAAAACATTGAATGCAATTATCCTTGCGCTGAAAACTATTGTGTTGCTAAAGGCATGTGTCTTCGCATGTGTTCTATAAATTTTCCAAATATAACACACTCGAAGTGTTTGGTTTATCATCATCAAAATTTTTGTTTAAGGATTGTCTTACACTAGGTTTTTTTTTTTTTTTTTTTTTTTTTTTTTTTTTTTTTTTTTTTTTTTGGTGGCCTGCTTCTCCTTTCCCACCGTTATCCCTACATTAAGGGCTCGGTTTCCTGATGCGGCCTCTCCAATGCCCTCTATCAAAGGCATACTCTTCTGCCAAACCTCTTTTCTCCATATCATTCTTCACTTTGCCTTTCTGGTAGTCAACGATCGTCACCAAAGTTTATTCAGAACACCGTGGAACATAGGAATCTATTTCTGGCGGTGCCAATTCTAGCTTATTTAAATCCTTAAATTTCACTTGAAGTGGGAAAAATGTTATGTGTATGACCTATAATGTTACTACACGTTAAGTTTATTCAATCAATGACATAGTTAACAGTGTTGCACAATGCGTCGTGTCAGTGATTAAAGTCTTCATGCGGAGTGTACGAGAATTTTGAAATGTTCAAAAATCTGGCACGCGTATATTTTCTTGCCATTTTACCGGAAAACAAAAAAAAATCTTAGGATAATATCGTAAAAGTTTTGTTGGGATGACTATATCGTAACTGCTTCTGTTAGAGTTGTTATAATGTAGCGGGTTTTGGTCGGATACAGTAGGTATATGGTAACAATTTTAACCTCATCTTACTGCGTTTTTTTTTTTTTTTTTTTTTTTTTTTTTTCATTGTCGTATTTCTTAATTATTGTTTAGTATACGATTTCTCAATTTTTTTCGGCATTATTATCACATTCCCCTATTAACACATTAATATTGTAATAGATTATTTAAAAAAAAAAAGAAACATAATTATTGACGCAAAGAAATTACTAAGGTTACATATCCATTCGCTTTATTGCAATTTCCCTAATGGGTTCTATGGCACTCTCCGAGCTTATGAAGGACTGCGAAAGTTACAACATTCCCCCATTAAACAATTCCTTCTGATTGGGCAAAGCCCAGCAGTTATCATAATATGTCTCGGTTAATGGTTTCCCTTGAGTTGGAAGGCATGTTTACATGATTATTCAATCTGGCGGTTTCCCCTTCTGGAAATCTCTTTATTGTTGTTAATGATAAACAGATTTTTCAAATAATCTTCCCTATATAATAAAGAGCAAGTATCTATATATATATATATATATATATATATATATATATATATATATATATATATATATATAATATGTCTATATATATATATACATATATATATATATATATATATATATATATATATATATATATATATATATATATATATATGTATGTATTATTACTAAGCTACAACCTTAGTTGGAAAAGCAGGATGATGCAGCCCAACGGCTTAAAACAGAGAAAATAGCCCATTGAGGAAAGGAAATAAGGAAACAGAATAAACAACAAGAGAAATGATGGACAATTAGAATAACATATTTTAGTAATATTGACAACATTAAAATAGATCTCTCATAAATAAACTATAAGAAGATACTTATGTCAGCCTGTTCATCATGTTCATCATGAAAAACATTCGCAGCAAGTTTGAACTTTTGAATTTCCATCGATTCAATTACCCGATTAGGAAGATCATTCCAGAAATTGGTCACAGCTGGAATAAAACTTCTAGAATACTGTCCAGTTTTGAGCTTCATGATATAGATGGCATAACTATTAGAATTATCTGGCATCCATCCCTTGCTATGATAGATATGTGCTGGGTTTTCATCATGGCTGGTATTCAAATTGTTGACGAGATAAATAGATAGATTATTCAAATTAACATGAGGTTTATGGTAGTTTTTCTTTTCTTAGTGGGGATACCTTAACGTGGTGAAAGTGTAAGTACATCGCCATGATCAGAAAAGTTTTACTATAGTCCACTTCTTTAAGCGAGGCAGATTTGCACCGACTCGCAATGGTGCCCATTTAGCTCGTTAAAGTTTCCTGATCGCTGATTGGTTAGAATTATCTTGTCCAACCAATTAGCGATCAGGAAACTTTTCCGAGCTAAAAGGACACCGCTGCGAGTCGGTGCAAATATGCCTCGCTAAAAGAAATTGACTATAGTAAGGGTGCCCTATACTAGGTAGGTTTGCTGTGAGTGATCAGATTAAAGTCTCCCACCATCACCAATCCGTTGTGGTGAGCGTGGTGATGAAAACTGGCCAAACCCCAGATATGAATAAGGACATGTATGAGGTCTTTGTCCTACAGTGAATTAGAAACGGCTGCATTTGTTCTTGTTGTCATGGTAGTGTATATGGTATTATTTTTTGGCAAAACAAAATAGTCTGTTGTGTCTTCTCTGCATGAATCAAACTCTTTGCCATGTTGCCTGTAAAGCGGCTATCATGATTAGCTGATATATTATTATTATCATTATTATTATTATTATTATTATTATTATTATTATTGTTGTTATTATTATTATTATTATTATTATTATTATTATTGTTATTATTATTATTATTATTATTATTAGCTAAGCTACAACACTAGTGGGAAAATAAGGATGCTATAAGCGTAAGGGCTCCAACAGGGAAAAAAATAGCCCAGTGAGGAAAGGAAATAAGGAAATGAATAAGCTACAAGAGAGTTAATATATATATATGTACATACATACACACACACATATATATATGTATATATATTTATATATATATATATGTATATATATGTATATAAACATATATATATATATATATACATATATATGTCTATATATATATATATATATATATATATATATATATATAAGATAATTACAAACAAGCATTTTGATAATATTGTAATTTTTTTTTTATAAAGCATGAACTTTGTTTTTCGAAAATTGTTTGCCAATCATCATTGTCTTGAATATCAAATGAGAGTTTGAAACCAATTTCAACGTTAACATTTGGGATCAGGTCCAAGCGAGTTGAAGATTCATAATATATGGAAAAGGGAAAATTCTGTTCTTCAGGGGGCAAGTTAATCTCTTCGTTCGTTATTGAATTTACACACGATACCACCACATAAAATGCCATTTAGATGTTTAAAAAAAAAAAAAAAAAAAAAAAAAAAAAAAAAAAAAAACTTTTGAAGGAATTTCATTACTTAAAAGTCGGGTTGATCTGGACCCCAGTGTGTGAATTTTCACTCTCATTAGTCGACCTTCTTAATATAAATCGGTGTGGATGGTTTTAAAACTAAAAGTTTTAGTAATGAAGATATAATCTTTCTATATTTTCCATCATTACTATAAATATAATGAGGTCAATGGGAGTTTCATTGATCATACATAAAACGTGTAGTATATTTATTTCCTTATTTCCTATTCTCACGCCTATTTTTCCTAGTTCGAGTCCTTGGGCTTAAAGCATCCTGCTTTTCCAAGTACTTTTGTAGCTTGGCTAATAATAATAATAATAATAATAATAATAATAATAATAATAATAATAATAATAATTATTATTATTATTATTATTCTATCGTTATATTTTCATCTGATAAAAAAATTAATTTCGATGTAATGAGAAGAATTATTAAATCTTTACTGAAAATGAAGTGGAATATAATTTGTAAGGATTATGCCGTAAGGATGTAATCCCAATCAGAGATGGCCTTTAACAACCCTTTAAGCCTTCAGAATGAAGGTCTATACGTAGTTTAGAATAATTCTGTACCCTTCAAAAAGAATTGACGATTGAAATTGAAAAATTCCTAATACCCTCCAGATAATGGAGTTGATAATCTCCATTATATAATAAAGACCAATTGTCTGGCTATATCTATCTATACATTATATATATATATATATATATATATATATATATATATATATACATATATATATATATATTATATAATATATATATATATATATATATATATATATATATATATATACATACATAGTTGTGTGTGTATTTCTTGTCACGCTGAGCGGTAACCACTCGGAAACGGAAACTTCCCATGAAATACTCAAACTGC
>NC_090726.1:52093374-52105874 GCF_036898095.1 Palaemon carinicauda | reverse complement strand
CCTCAAAAAAAAAGAAAATTGAAAATGAAATATTGCATGCAAAAATGTACACAATACAATATAAATAATTCCACTCATATCTTCTTAAGACTTTTGCAACTAAAATACAGAATACCAAAAGTGAAAAAAAAAATCATCAGTCTTACACAACCTTATCAATAACCTCTCTCTGGTTGCGGGCAATACGGGCTTTTTGGGAGGGACCGATATAGGAATTGATATTCCTTCATCACTCGATTTTACTTGTCTGGGTTTACAGCACAATTTCGCAACACATCTCACCACCACCGGTTCACCATTTATTTAAAATCACTACTGCACTTGAACTTGCAAATATTAATTGGTGGCCACTAGCTGTATTCCCGAGAAAATCATTCATCTTCCCGCCTTTCTCTTATAACATTAAGTATAAGGTATTCACATCTACACATTCTTTAACACTGCCTATCCTCAAGGCTGAACTTTAATCCTGCAGCTACTTACCATTCGGGAACCGCCCCGGCCCCAGCAACCAGGAATCATATAAATACATGAATAGTACAGCATCCGCCTGACGGATCTCACTTGACCTATTTAACCTCTGAATGTTTTTAGGTTCATTCAGCAATGTTATACGTATTGCCACACTCAGCAGAATTACCACAACATTTTACGTATACATTAAGCATCAACATAAGAGCACATTTTTATCATCAAGTTTATCTAAAACACGTCAAAAGAAGAAATGAGGTCTGTTCAAACAACAACAACAGCAAAGGAAAAAAAAATTCTACTCATCAACTCGAGGGATAAGGAAGAAAATTTTTGAAAACTACCTCTTTAGGCACCACATGTATGTGTGCCTGATGATGTTCAGACATTGCGCCATTAATAATGCTTTGTATCACAACTATGTTAAATTTAACCATCTTTACTCGGTACGGACCCAAATACGCAGGCTGCAGTTTGTGTTTCCTAGGTTGTAATCGTTTCAAATACACACGATCGCCCACAAATACTTTTACCGGTGCAGTTTTGAACCGACCACATACTTTGAGCTGTGTTTTTCATTAGCTCTTTTCAAAAACCTTTAAGTGGTCTTCAATACTCTCCTCAATAGATTTAATGAATGTACACGGTATTGCTCAGTTGAATAATTTGGCAATTGTTGCAAATTAATGAGGACTGTATATGGTAACACAGGATATACTAAAAAGAAAGGCGTGTCCCTGAGCGAAGCATTATATGCAATGTTCAAAGCTAGATCAGCTGTAGGAAGCATGGCATGCCAATGAAAGGGGTCATCAGCCACTAAGTAAAGTAAAATTCGCACTACTTTCCTATTATGCGATTCCACTGAGCCATTTGCTGAAGGCCTATATGCGGCAACTGAAAAGTGTTCAATTTTCATCAAGTCCGTGACTGATTTCACCACCTTATTTATAAACTCAAGACCATTATCCCTTATCAAAATTTTCAGGCAACCAAACCTGGTAATGAAAGAGCACAGTGCCTGAGCTAATGAATTTGCTGATTCATCCAACATTGCGTAAGTATGAGTGTACCGAGTAAATGCATCCACAAATACACATATATACTTATGGTGTGTTAAACCAGTAGAAAATGGTCCTACCACATCCATATCCACTATATAAAATTTAATACGAATCACAGGCTACTTTTTGGCTTCTAGTACAGTGTTTTTCTGTTCTTTGAAACAGTTACAAACATGAAAGCCTTTTATATATTTCTCTATAGATTTTTTCATTCCTAACCAAAAGGAGGATTCACGTGCTCTCCTTAATGGTCTATCAATCCTTAAATGCCCTGCATACGGACTTGCATGTACAATGTGGATGGCTCGATTAATTAAAGAGGGAGGAAGAACTACCCTTGCACAAAATTCCCCTCCCCTCTTCTCGTAAGCACAATATAAGATATTATTTTCTATAAAAGAATTCTCACGAGGCACATTCAGAAATGACGGATAACTCTCCGATTCCCTTTTAATCACTGCTCGCACTCTTTCCATCCATTCCTCTTTTCTGTGTCCCTCTCGGACTTCTTTTATGTCCCAACCTCCCAAGTCAATCACACCTGCATCAACAGGGCATAGGGCATTCATTCTGGACACCCCTGGTCATGTCCTCGGTCACGCAAATATGTTCACCTTCGCCGCTCATATCTCTCTCTCTCCCTCTCTCTCTCCTCTCTCTCCGCTACCATATTCTGAATGCTCATCGGGAGAATTCACATCCCGTTCTCTATTTTCTCTATTTTGATGGGGGTCTTCAATATTTTGGTTACGTTCTTCGTTCCTCTTTTGTGCCCTAGTTGTTACTACTATTACTGTACCTCTAGAGAAAGCATCAGCTACCTTGTTAGCTTTACCTTCTCTGTGGGAAGCAAAACAAATGGGTCGCTCTCTGCCTTTATCATCTCGTTGAGAAACTACGCCACCAATAGCTACGCTACTCGCATCTGTTGTCACTAAAAACGGGCTATGAAATCTAGGATATACGAGTAATTCATTGCTAGTTTAGGCAGCTTTCAAATGGTTAAAGGCCCTTTCTTCTTCCACTCCCCAATTTATTACTTTTTGTTTCTTTAAAGCATCCAAGGGTCTCACTATCTCTCCAAAACCTCATATGAATTTACGGTAATACCCAGCGAGCCCAAGGAACCCAGCTACTTCCTTAGAGTTACCGGTACTTTACTGGGGCAGGATTGGATACCTTTTGTGGTTATTATGTGACCTAAAATTCGAACTGTTTACAGAAAAATTTGCACTTTGGCAAATTTATTTTCCTACCATAACGTTTCAATGCTTCTAAAACTTTACGAATATTATTATTATGTTCTTCGGCCATTTTCCCTGTAATTATGATATCGTCTAAATAAACAAGAACATTATGGCCAATTAAGGGAGACAAAACCACCATCATTACTCTAGAGAAATGACTTTGAGCATTTTTAACACCGAAAGAAAGAAAATTAAACTGAAATAGTTGATCGTTAGCTATAAATGCCGTTTTATATTTACTGTCTTCCTGAATGGCTATTTGATAGTATCCAGATTTTAAATCAACAGTTGTGAAATATTTACTATCCCGTACTTTCACAAGTAATTCTTCGATCGAGGGCAATGGAAATGCGTTATCCTTAGTGACTGCATTCAACTTCCTATAATCAACACACAATCTTACCGAGCCATCCTTTCTCCTAACAGCTACAATTGGAGAAGCCCAGGGGGATTAGCTCTCCCCGATTATCCCTTGTTCCCTTAATTTATTAATTTCCCTTTCTATCTATCCCTGGAAATGAATGGGTACCCTATAAGGCCTTGACCTGATCGGCTCCGCCTGCCCAGTTTCAATGCTAAAGGGAAATCAATCAATCCTCCCGGGTGGCTCATCTCCAATTGCAATTACATCGGAGTAATTATTGACACTGTCACTAACTACATGTTGAATTTCTGACGGACATAGTTTTCGCGCTTGCATAATCAAATTCTGAGTGCGTTCGTCTGTGCGGGCTGGAGTTGAGGCTCCCAACATCCCGTTATTAGCAATTTCACATAACTCTAATTCACACAGAGAATCACTTCCTAACACATCTCTTTTATTTGACAAATTAGCTATCATTATATCAGCTCAGTTCTCTTTTTTTTCCGGTAAGCCCTCTAAAATCATATAGGCCCAATTGTCATGGAGTTTAACAATATTTTAACCTTGGTTCCTTTCGGAAGAAGGCGACATGGGGTCACTGATATGCTCATAAGTGTCTGGGGAGACAACACTTCTCCTCTTTCAGGTACAGCTTTTACCTTATTTAAATGTCTCTCCAAGCCCGCAAAAGCACTTACTCTCTCATGACATTCTATCAGGAAAATGTACCCTCCTGCTTTTACTTTTATTGTATCTTTTCCCCAAAAAATGCATATATGATAACATGAAATGAAATCTATTCCTAAGATAGCCTCGATTTCTGGAATTCTCAAGGTGGCCAAGACAAAAATATCATGTGTAAACTTCACAGATTCCACCTTAAAGTTGATGATTGTTGTATGGTTTATGCGTAGTTTATTTTCTCCTGGCGTGTCGAGGACGATGGATGCCGCTGACTGAAGTGGGTTTGAGGAGAATCTTTTTTCAATCAGTTAAACGCTGGCTCCTGTGTCGATCAGCGCTCGAATGGATTTATCTGGTAGGTTAATCCTAACTGTTAACATTCCTAGCTAGCCATTATGAGATATGGGGCACTGACCAATGACCTTAGCTGCAATGCCACTGCCCCCCATTGCTGCGGGGGTGAGGTCGGGGGTACCGATGGAGGTCCCAGTGCCTGCTCTAACTCCCTTTGATGTGAGCGCTATCAAGGCTACTGCTTGTGATGTCATGCGGGGGGGGGGGGGTCATTGAACTGCCTCGTCTCCCCCTTCCTCGGTTTCCTTTTCCTCGGATGTTGGGCGAGGGGAGGGTTTGCGTGTGGCACTGTCCGCCCGCCTTCGGCGTTTTTTGCTGGGCACTCACGAGATAGATGACGTAGGCCTGACAAGTGTAACAGCGGGGGGATCCTTGGGTGGGGCACTCCACTCGTCGATGCCCCTCTCCCCCACACTGTCAGCATCTGAAGACTCTTCCAACCTGCTGACTGCATTCTCCCCTACCCCTCTTTGGGGGTTGATGAGTGCCTCTCATGGCTGCCAACTTCTCGGAATCGGGTCAGTTATTCCCAGTCATTTGTTCTTCTGGCAAACTGTCTAAAATGTTTTGTATCGCACTCACCACATTTGCTAACGAGCGATTGTCATTGAACAAATAACCACATAAATACGGTTTACTAATCTGTGATTATGTTTATGAGCAATTGCTTTTTTATCGCCTTCTGGGGGATTGGCACTCCGGGTAGCAAACTAATCGCAATCCCGAAAAATGCGAATTGCAAAACTAATAACGGATTGCCCTTTCCGAATTTTGGGTTTATAATTTTCTTTTAGGTCCCCCTTTCTCGCATCAAGCAAGGCATATTTCTCAATTAGATGTAGTTTTATTTCAGTATAACTTCTTAAACTGTCTTGTGGCCAACACATTACCTCCATTGCAGGAGTATCTTTCAGCAATTTAATTACTTGAATAGATTTTTCTCTTTCCGACCACCCATATGTGGCTACTTCAAAGTCTCTCATAAACGCTTCAATCGATTGAAACCCTTCGTTAGGCCGTTGATCATCAAAAGGCCTAACACTTGCCTGTAGTTCTGGCAACTTTCAAACTACGATTTGTGTATCTTCACTCGGGTGTGCATGTGTACTTTCACTTTTGTGCGTTTGAACTTCTTTTATGTACGTCGGATATGCTGTGGTTGCGCGCCGCTCCTCTCGTTTAACCAAGATTCTTTTCATTAACTGTTGTAAGTTATCTAACTTATTTTCCAATTCTTGCATTCTAATTTCCTGTCTTCTTCATCGGCAACGCTATACACTGCTCCTCTGTTTTCATCTCTCACAGTAGCAGTATTATTTTACTGACTCAAAGAACAACTTCGCTCACAGCATACACAAACATATATTTTTACACCTGACACCAATATGTCCCATGTTGACGAATAATTAGACATCGGAACATGGGTTTTCTTCACTTTATTTTACAAAAGGTTCGTAAGTACACCATACACAGCTACACTCTCAGGTGAGAGCCTTGTCTATTGGAGAGCCCAAAGGCAACTGAACACCCCTCGCTATCAAAATGCAATCTTGCTACAACAACATGCTTAATTATAGGTTTTTTGTGAAGTTCTCATGATTATAGAGTTCATTTACCTTGACGTACAACACATATCTACATACAGGAATTAGGACATATATATATGTGTGTATATATATATATATATATATATATATATATGTGTGTGTGTGTGTGTGTATGTATATTTGTACGTGTATTCGCATTATCTAATCCATCAATGTTTCTGACCTCTTAGGTAAGATCAATCCAAACGTTGTCATGAATCCTTACGAATCTCGGCCAAAGTCCTTAACTCACTGATTGTCTATTTCTCGTTGAATACAAGCCAAGTTAGCGCCTTCCATCTGGCACTCGACCTGGGCGTCATGCCACGAGGTTTTGTGCTCTGATTTCTGAAATAAATCGCAAAGAAGAAGTGAGTCCTATATTGATAATATAATCAGTGGGTGTTTGCATGTTTTAGAAATTGGTAAATGTTTTATTTATTGTTAACGATAATATTAGTGCTTATTTTATTTTCATTTTCCATTGCTTTTTATATCGTTTATTTATTTCTTTGTTTCCTTTCCTCACTGGGCTATTTTTCCCTGTTGAAGCCCTTGGGCGTATAGCATCTTGCTTTTCCAACTAGGGTTGTAGCTGGGATAGTAATAATAATAATATTCTAAATTTTTAATGTTTCGAGAAATGAGGAACACGCGACTACGTCTCTCTCTCTCTCTCTCTCTCTCTCTCTCTCTCTCTCTCTCTCTCTCTTTCTCTCTCTCTCTCCAGAAATCACAATTAAAAAATTTCATGTTTTTGAATGGGATTTTTTTGTCAAAAGAAGGGGAAAGGAAAAGGGTAAGGAAGCCATAGAAGATTTAATGCATATAAAAGCTTATTACATTTTCTTCACATTTTATCAAGACTTTATTACAGCTCTTAAGAAAATTATTAATATTTCACGTTTTGCAAGTATTTCTTCGAAAGCACTATGATTTTCTGCCCCTTTTCTCCAAATAAACCTAAAGAAAATCATTCAAGTCTTCTTACCACAAATTCGTTCGTAGGAGGAATACTGTCGAAAGAAAATCATCATTAATAAAGGCAAGACGAAAACGAGTTCTTGAATCATAGCAAGGGTAGCAATAACATCAATTATCATCATCTCCTCCTACGCCTATTGATACAAAGGGCGTCGGTTAGATTTCGGCAGTCCTCTCTATCTTGAGATTTTAACCCAATACTTCTGCATTCATCATCTCATACTTCAGGCTTCATAGTCCTCAGCCATGTAGGCCTAGATCTTCCAACTCTTCAAGTGTCTTGTGGAGTCCAGTTAATAATTGGGAATGGTGATAATGAATGTCCTTAATCTCATTTATGAGATGATGACAATTGAAGCAGCAGTTCCTTTCCATGTTTTTCCAGCAAGGTTGAATCCGTGGGTAGTTCAAAGCATTTTCCTGATTTAGATTCATCTGACTTGAGCACCAAATAGTTGGCTAGTGTTGGTGATTAAGTTAACGTGTGTTTGCTTTTTTTTTTTTTTTAGTTATTCTTTCAATATTATTATTGTTACTAGTGTACGCAACCCATTAGAAATGACCCCTGAATATTTAGATTGATATCCATACACTTGCAGACACACCCATTATCACTAGGGTATGACTACTCCTTCTCCTCCTTACCCGAAGTGCTGGGAGATCTGAGCGTGACCGACATTGCTCTTTATTATAAACGGGAGATTATTATTACCAATTCAGTTGCCATAAGGCATACTCTTCTTTTTTTCATTTACAATATCATTAGACATCCGCAGCCGATAATTTTGAAGTTAATCGTAATTATTAGGGCAGTGGCTTTGATGAAATGTATTTGCGTTTATAAATTTACTTTGCTTTTTCATTTCGTGAAGTGTGAAAAGGTCGTGTTGATGTATCGTTAGGTTATCCAATTATTCAAAACTGTTGCTAAGATACCGTCGGATTTATTTACATATTCGTGATATTCTTGCAGCATTTGGAAATATACGAGGAGATAGAAGCTTCTAGGGCTATTAACCGTCAGATGGAAAAAAACGAATAAAGTTTTAAGTAATTGTATTTGAATTATAGCAAGTGCACTTTATGTATTAATAATGAACTTAGTGAAATTAAGATTTATTGATAATTTTTATTTCCTAAGACTGAACACTCCCTTTTGTCACATAACCAGTTCATGTTCTAGCAGGTGATTTACTTCCTTTGTACAAACTTGCCATCAGTCTCAACAAATCATCATTTTCATAACACTTCCTCCCCACCATCTACATTTTTGTATCAGCCTGATAAGTTTTTTTCTGGGATCCATATAATTCAAATACAACTTTTTTCTTTATGCTGTCAAGCTATTCATTTTATTGTTTTATATCATAGACTTTATCCAAATGCCTTCTTTACGATACAAGCTAGCACTTTTTATCTTATTAATTTCTCTGTCTTCCTTTTCCAACATGTAAAATCCACCTTACATCTTCTATGGTATACCATGTGAGCAAATGCCATCAGTCATACTTGTGCTTTTGAAAAGGAACAGTGATTTCTTTCACCAGTCCTTTGGAACGTTTCCTTCTGCCAGACATAGGCTACCTTACACACCGTAGTCAGCAATATGAAAAATGTTCTCCTCAGTTTTGCATTATACCACTTGCAATCTTATCAGTTCTTGGTACCTCTTACAGCTTAATCAATCCAAATCTTTTCTTGGTCCAGCTCTCCTGTACTGTAACATTTCTGGATTATATACTCCTTTCAAGGACCTATATACATCTGAACACACGGTCTCAAAATATTCATATCAATTATTTTACCGAAGTTAACCTTTTTGCGACTTGGTCTGTATATTCCTAAAATTTAGTGTTTATCAATTTTTTTTTCATGCAATATGTACAATGCAATCAGCTGATCATTTGCAATCAATAACCACACTTCATTTTCATAAAGGAAATTTAGCTAAATTATCAATTTATCTATAGTCAATTTGGCTTCCATAGACTATTCTAGTCTATTCTCTATCTCGTTTAAAGGTTTAAAGATTTAAAGGCTTATCATGAATGGCAGAGGCAAGGGACAGTGACATTGCCCTATCAAGCAGGACAATGGCCAGAGACTGACCACACACACGCACACACACACACACACATATATATAAATTATATATATATATGTATATATATATATACATATATATATATATATATATATATATATATATATATATATATATGATCAGCGCCCAAGCCCCCTCTCCACCCAAGCTAGGACCAAGGAGGGCTAGGCAATGGCTGCTGATGACTCAGCAGATAGACTTATAGGCTCCCCTAACACCACCCTCCTTAGCTCACAAGGATGGTGAGGTTGTAGCGACCAAAGAAACTAACGAGTTTGAGCGGGACTCGAACCCCAGTCTGGCATCTTCCTCTTATTACTCTAAAACTTCCCAAACACCCGTTCTCTTGTCTGACCTCAGTCTCCTTCGCTCTTATATCGTATTCTTTTCCATCAAAATCCTACCACACACACACCTTGCTGCAATAAGTAGCTTTGTAGCCTATAATCATTAGCTTCCTCTGTTATATTCACCTATATCCAATTAGATAATTACTCTCCTCACGATTATTTTGGAACCTGTCCATTATCCAGATATAACTTGCTCACCGTGGACAGTAACCCATTAATACTTTCACTACTGTACATTTGACAGGTATCCACATCAATTATACAATTAGATCCCCCAAAATAACTTTTTTCTTTAACCTCTATCTCTGTTTTTACTGCTCAGCATAAAAACATTAAAGTCTCGACAGTTTTTGTATACTTTTTCCCTCTACCTTTATTTGTTTTCTTCTTATGTCTTTCATTATCATTTTGACTCTAATTTCTCATCCAACCATTTACCGTTTTTATTCCTATTTTCTACAAGCCTCATACCTTCAAATACACCCTGCTATACGAGTGATTCCACCATGAAAATTCTCAAATTTTTTTCCTCTTAGAACCATGTCTTCAGGCGTATCTCACAGCTCATTTATTATTTACCTCATTTGGCTCTTCACAGTTTTTTCTAATACAGCTCATTTGTTTTGATTACATTTAGAGATAATTTATTTCCCCTTCCCAACCGGCTTGTAACTATTTCATCTTCTGTTACAAATGGATAGTTATCACTATAGGTACCCTGGTTATCACTAAACCTCCAGCCTTTCTTCTTCATTACATTCTTCAAATTAGTCTTCCGTCATCATTCTCTCATTTACTCCTTGACTTTCATGACCACCTATAGTGTCAACTGTGCGAGTGCGTGCATATAAACTAAATAAAAGACCCATACATGTCAATATTGAACCGAAACTGGATTTTACCAAATATTTATAACAAACCAACTAAGCCTAATCCCCGTTATATGATAGTAGAAGACCAAGCTGTAATTCAACATTGCTGTGAAAACGTGTATTGTTAAAAAAAGCCATTGAATATTTAAAATATGTTACTAACTATAATTTTAAATGTTTAATTCGATATTAAGCTCAACACCACGGCAAAGACAACTTAATAGAGATAGAAATAGAAGTGAAATGTTGCTGAAGTCGATTTGACCCAGACTTGTAAAGTAGGTTATTGCTGAAGCTTTTGACAACAGCAATTAAGCTGACAATTAAGAACAATAGTATGACGTAATATACCTGTCGTGTGCACTTTCTTCATTTATCTCCTCTATACAATAAAGAGCATGTATCTAGCTACGGTATATATATATATATATATATATATATATATATATATATATATATATATATATATATATATATATATATCGTTTGTTTCTTTCCTGTCACGCTCTGACATTACCAAACGTATCACTCTACCCCGTCCCTCGGATAGGGGGGAAAAGGAGTAGTCGTACCCTTGTGAGAGGGGTTACCCTGAAGAGAAAGTTGAAGGGAGTGGAAAGGGTTAAATCTGTGTGCGTGTTCATTTGCGTGCATGTGCATATCTACCTATTCAGCCGTCATTTTTAACGGATCGCGTATATTATATATATATATATATATATATATATATATATATATCTATGTTAATGTGGGTAAGGGTTAGGTCGGGTAGGGAATGTTGAGCTTTTGTTAGTGCGTATGGGCCGGGTTGTGAGAAAAGTGAAGAACAGCGGAATGATTTCTGGAATGGATTAACTAGGTGCGTAGAAGGACGGGGTAGAAAGAATTATGTAGTTGTCATGGGTGACTTAAATGCTAGAGTGGGCACTGGAGACATAGAAGGTGTTATTGGGAAGTATGGCATACCAGGTGAAAATGAGAATGGAGAGACTGGTAGATATGTGTTAAGCAAGAGATGGTGATAAGTTTTAGCTAAAACAAGTATACATGGGTAAGAGTGGCAAATGGAAGAGTGGTAGAAAGGACGTTAAGGGATTATGTGTTGATAACTAGAAGAATGTTTGGAAGATTGAAAGAGATGCACGTGTTTAGGGGTATGGCCAACGGTATGTCTGATAATTTTTTGGTGGAAGGAAAATTAGTTGTAGCAAAAGAGTGAGGGGATGTAAAAGGGAGCTAGTGAGGGTTGAAGAGTTGATAAAATCGGAGGTAAAAAGTGAATATCAAGAAAGGTTGAAAATGGCATATGATAGTGAAATTAAGAGAAACTGGTAATTTAGAGGAGGAGTGGAAGTTAGTAAAACAAAATTTTGTTGGGATTGCAAGTAATATTTTTGGCAAGAAGTTAGTTGGAAGCAGCATGAGGAAGGGCAGAGAATGGTGGAATGGAAGAGTGAAGGTAAAAGTGGGAGAGAAAAAGAGGGCATTTGAAGAATGGTTGCAGAGTAATAGTGTAGAGAAGTATAAAAGATATAGAGAGAAAAATATGGAAGTAAAGCGCAAGGTAACTGAGGCAAAGAGGGCGGCTGACCTGAGGTGGGGTCAGGGATTGGGTCGTTCATATGAAGAGAATAAGAAGTTTTGGAAAGAGGTGAAGAGAGTAAGGAAGGCTGGTTCGAGAATTGGAGTCTCTCCTACCCTTACCAAGAGGATAGTGGCCACTGAACAGTTACATTGCAGTAACCTCTTGAGTGAAGAAGAATTGTGTGGTTATCTGTGTTGTCAGGTGTATGAGGACAGAGGAGAATATGTAAAGATTAGGCCAGACTATTCAGTTTGTGTGTGGGCAAAGGGAAAATGAACCGTAACCAGAGAGAAGTATCCAATGTACTACTGTCTGGCCAGTCAAAAGACCCCATAACTCTCTACCGGTAATATCTCAACGGGTGGTTGGTGCCCTGGCCAACCTACTACCTGGTGAGATTGTTCAATACGTGTTCTATGTTGTCAATGGTACCAGTAGATTGGGTTTGTGCATGTATTGTACCACTATATAAGGGTAAGGGAGATGTGCATGAGTCTTGTAATTCAAGGGGTATTAGTTTGTTGATTGTGGTTGGAAAAGTGTATGGTAGAGTACTGATTAATAGGATTAAGGATATAAAAGATAATGCAATCTTAGAAGTACAGGGTGGTTTTAGAAGAGGTAGGGGATGTATGAATCAGATTTTTACAGTTAGGCAGATATGTGAGAAATATTTAGCAAAAGGTAAGGAGGTGTATGTTGCGTTTATGGATCTGGAGAAAGTGTATGATAGAGTTGATAGGGAAGCGATATGGAATAGGATGAGGTTATATGGAATTGATAGCAGGTTGTTGCAAGCAGTGAAAAGTTTCTACAAAGGTAGTAAAGCGTGTGT
>NC_090726.1:52085874-52088374 GCF_036898095.1 Palaemon carinicauda | reverse complement strand
TATATATATATATATATATATATATATATATATATATATATATATATATAATCTCAACACGATCACGATTGCAACGAATATTTCTTCGCACTTTGAGAGGCTCTAAACTCTTCCCTCTATTCATATTCTTTTTTTGGGGGGTGGGGTATCATATTTAGCTTTACCCAAAAGGACATATTTACTTAGTTCTTAATTAAATAATATAAATTAATATTCCACCTCAACTGTACGGTATCTGTTAATCTTTTTTATTGTGTTAGTGTATAATGGGAATAGAAAAATTTCTAGTATTCAACGGGAGAATAACTGGATAGATTGTATCATCGTAAACTTAGAAATACAAGGAAATAGAAGCTAACAGACACATGCGATTCATAACACTTCATGAAACTTGAACGTAATTAATTATACATCTACTCAAGAAAGCATCTCAAAAGAACAAATACCTTACTATGTGGCGAAATAGTTCCTAAGAAAAACAGTTAACTTTGATTAATTAAAATTTTTCTATGTGAGGTTTCGTCTTTCATCAGAATACAAAAACCCTAACTAACGGACGTCTCGATTCTGTTTCTAAGCAGAATTATATCCACCAGTTAAGAACTACTGCTACTGTTCTTGACATTAAATCTTGTTAAATCTATTTTGTTCTCACGAGAACGATCAAAGGCAAAGACTTCAAACGTTTGCTTATTTCAAACGTTTCCATGAAAAAGCCAGTCTTGAGGTAAACACACATATATCTATTTGTAAGTCTGTTTTTCTCAGACTGTAAATATTTGGTTGAAGTCTGTTGGATACTCTCTCTCTCTCTCTCTCTCTCTCTCTCTCTCTCTCTCTCTCTCTCTCTCTCTCTCTCTCTCTCTCTCTCTCTCTCTCAGGTTGTAGCTCTATCACAAGCCTTTTATATACAGTATATATATATATATATATATATATATATATATATATATATATATGTATGTATATATATATATATATATATATGTATATATATATAAATGTATGTATGTGAGTGTGTTTAATTATCAACCACATTGGCATTTAATATCGAACTCTATCTTTGGGAATAGAAATCCTCTGGAAATTCATTTATGAATAACGCTTCTAGGTCGGCAAGGACTCGAACCTGTGTCTCTGAGTCGAAACAATGCCAGCAGTGATTCCACCAAACGAGCTATCGATATAGATATAAGTTAATATCAAGTCTACTGTACGTGTTCCTAACAAATTCAGGAACCAATCTCAACCATGTCAGCTGATTAATGAATTTGCATTACTTGGTTATTTATGATGACTATTTATCACTAACACATGTAACTTTCATAGATGTATATATCAACCATATTGGTACCGTAGCAGTACCAACCAAACTTGGCTCAATCCCTCGTCAGGCTGGGAGGAGCAAAGAGAAGATAAGAACCCTTTTGTACTTTTTTTTTTATGACGGCTAACCTCCAAAAGTGAGAGACGTGCCTTGGTAAATAGATAGATAGATTATTATTATTATTATTATTATTATTATTATTATTATTATTGTTGTTGTTGTTGTTGTTGTTGTTGTTGTTGTTGAAATAGATGTTGTTGGTATTATTTTCAGAAGACGGCAAATAATTTGTAAACAAGCATCCAGAAAATGAATGTCTTCATATGTGGAAATATAAAAAACCGTGCAAAGAATAATATACAAATAAAATTAAATCAATAAATAAATTATTACAGTAGATGAGAAAGGATTTTCATTGATAAATACGCACACACATGCATATATATATATATATATATATATATATATATATATATATATTGTGTGTGTATGTATGTATTTTTTACTATTGTTTTATATTCATTAATTTGTAAGCAAATAGTCATAAATATACATAAAAAATCATAATCATATGATTTGCTTTCTTATTTTTATCGTCCAAATTTACTTTCTGAGATTTTTAGTTAATGGATTTTAGTAAATTTACTGTACATCCCATCAACGTTTAAATGTTCTAAGGGATTGGGGAACTTAATTTTCATAACAACGATAGCAGCGCTACTACTACTACTACTACTACTACTACTACTACTACTACTACTACTACTACTACTAATAATAATAATAATAATAATAATAATAATGATAATAATAATAATAATACTTGAATCCTTATATCATCTTGTCTCTCTATTATTTCTTTATTAAGTCTCCCTTTATTTAGCTTTCATTCCCAATCAATCTATCTTTGTCTTTACCTAATGATGATGATGCAATTGAATTTTTCTAATTAAGCCTAGCCATTATCGTGATCACCCTCTCAATTTTCAAATGGAGATATTAGCCAAATGGGAGTTTCTATTTCTACTTCAATCTGTATAAAGATGAAATATATATATATATATATATATATATATATATATATATATATATATATATATATATCGTCATCATCTCCTCCCACGCCTATTCACGCAAAGGGCCTCGGTTAGATTTCGCCAGTCGTCTCTATCT
>NC_090726.1:52070874-52075874 GCF_036898095.1 Palaemon carinicauda | reverse complement strand
AGACCTTAGACTAAGACAAAAACGAAAAAACACATTTCGGAAAAAAATATACAATCACTTGTTTAACTCGAAATTAATTTATGAAAATATTTAATTTTGACAATTAATGAAAAAAGTTGACACTTTAACACTATAGAAAATAAATCAAATTTGCGCGTACATATATGTAACTATTACTCTTATGTCCTTTGGGCTCACACAAGGTTACCGAATGATTAAGCAAAAATAAAGACGCTTCAATGTTTAACCTAATTACAAAGGGCTAGTCACAAAAACCAATTAATTTTTATGATATACCTGCACTCACATATACATGGCACTTCTTATAACTTAAACTACAGAAATTCCAATGTTTGAATAAACACTATGCATGTTTGAGAGGAAACACTATGCACGTTGGGGAAGAGATAGGTAGGAGCTGGATAGATGCTGGTTAGAGGACTGTTGGACGATGGCTCATTCTGAGGGTCAGGCTAGATCTCTCTGGCGCCCATGCATTGCTAGGCTCTTATTATATATCAACTTAATTCCTTGTAGAAACTTCTAGTAATGCATTCGTTCAGCGTGGGGGCATGGCTTTAGCGGCGTCAAGGTTGCCAACTCGGCAATATGGAAGTAGGGTACTGTCGTCGCTTGGCGAGGCAACTCTTTCAGCTAACTCTGCCCACCTCCTCATGTAATGTTAAAAAATGGAGTAATTTTTAGTCTAGAATATTCATGCATTTTCCAACCATGTGGAAGCATGATGCAATCCCTAGTGTTTGTCATATAGCATACCTTTTTAACAAGTTTACATAAGACTTCGTAACAAAGATATGTGAAATGAAAATTTAATTCTTTAAAATAATGTAAATTTACATATACGGAACTGAATGAAACTACAACTAAATAAGTGACAAAAGTCTTATATAATTTACATGCATTACTTAATCCTATGTGACTGGGACCTATGTTGCGAGCTGCTGTACATCTCTTAAATACACAAATGAAATACGTGAATAAAATAATCTACTCTCATGAAGACAAGCTTCGTAAGAATATATATAATCATCAGCCTGAACTAGACACACTAAGACAAGACGTCAAGCATCTCCTTCCACTTGCATCTGTTTATGGTCTTTCTATGCCACTGTATACCTGCAAATTTTCTTTGTTCGTCAATCCATTGTCTTCTCTTCCTTTGCAGTCTCTAGGGACCCGTTCTGTTATTCTTAATGTCCATCTATTGTGTCCTCATTATATATCCTGCCCATGTCCATATCTTTTTCTTACATGTTAGAATATCTTCTATTTTAATTTGCTCTTGAATCCATGTTGCTCGTTTTCTGTCTCGTAGTGTTATTCGCTTTATTATTATTTCTATAGCTCTTTGAGTAATACTTAGCCTATGTTCTAAGGCTTTAGTAAGACTCCAAGTTTTTGATGCATAAATTAATACTGGTAACACCATATGATTAAATACTTTTCTTTGTCCTTTATGTGACCGTCAGTCAAGTTATCTCTATCCATGTGATGGAAAGCTCCGTCAGATACGGAGAAAACGTAAACATTATATAAGCAGTAAACAACTTAACAATGAGCAGGGATAATAGCATTCATCCTCTATGTAATCAGAACTCTGATTTTATTCACTTTTCTGCACTGACAAGAACCACATTGTGACTCGGACGTCGTTTTTTTTTTTTTTTTTTTTTTTTTTTTTTTTTCTACCAAATATATAACTAGTTACCAGCAGGGAAGAATTTTTCTCCAGTAAAAGATCTCGCTTCAGATAACAGAGTGTTAGTGATTATCAAGGACTTTCTTGTGGTTTACATGTTTGATGCTATACATCATGTTCTGGACGACTGACTCCGTTATAATCATGATAAATCTCTCTGCAAATATGATGAAATGTTCCTCAGTGGAAGATTTTCCTTTTGATGAGAAATTAACCTTGAACTTTAAGAGGGATGTATAGAAACTCATTTCTGTGTAAACATGATTTTTAGGAAAATGTTTGCCCATGCAGAGCCCTGTTTCTATTGTCCCTTTCTCATTGAATAGTGGTTGCTGGAAGAGAAGCTCTGAGTCTTGTAATTTGAAATTTCACAAGAATTAATCCAGAAACTTGTTTTCAAGGCTAGAATATTACTGATTCACCTATTCGTAGGGATTTAATTTTCTAAGATAATCGTCGTATGAAATGAATTTCAAATTTTAAAAGGTTATGATATTTCATGTTGCGTTAATTTCGTTTTTTTCCAGGTGCCTTTGAGTTTTTTTATACTAAGAAAAATGAGTTTTTGTAACTGTCTATGCCCGCTTCACTCGAGCGGTTTGAAACCGCGCGGTTGCGACTTTGCAGTTTTGAAGTCAATTTAGCTCACTGAGGCCCTTCACACGCTGCGGGAGATAACCGTGCGGCAGAGTAACCACACGCACTGCTAAACGGTGCGGTGCCGCACGGTTTAGACTTTAGAATACTTGAGAAGTTCATGGTGCTCTTCAGACGAAAGATTTTCCCCCGTGCGTTAGCAGTGGTTCAGCTGTTGCAGAGGGTATAGGCGTTCCTTTTCTTCTTCTATTTTTCATTGGTTGATATGAATTGTCTTATTATTATTATTATTATTATTATTATTATTATTATTATTATTATTATTATTATTACTGGGTGGGTCCACCATTTACGTAGTCGCTTCTTTTTATTGTATACACTAAGACCACTTTCTTCTTCACGTCTTCCATCATGAACAAACACCGACAATATTTTGTTCCCTGATGGTTTCAAACCGCTCGTGTGAAGACATGCTCTTTGACATGCGGGAATTTGACGAATGGTTTCAAACTGCTCGTGTGAAGCGAGCCTCCCTTTTTTCGCATTAGACTGA
Organism: Palaemon carinicauda; assembly: GCF_036898095.1. Classification (NCBI taxonomy): domain Eukaryota; kingdom Metazoa; phylum Arthropoda; class Malacostraca; order Decapoda; family Palaemonidae; genus Palaemon; species Palaemon carinicauda. The sequence goes on along the minus strand of NC_090726.1, from coordinate 52,073,004 downwards.
AATATTTATTATTGTTATCTGGCGTTATAATTACAGGTGCCATTGACGCTTGCAATTTTTCGTAAGTTATCTCAGCAAAGCTAGTTAGCAGAAAATCCAAGGAGATACGCTGAGTCTGGAATAAATGGTTCCATAAATACTTACTGCTCATGATGTGTCAACCGCTTAGTAGTTTAGTAACACCAAACGTTTATCATTGTCCCTTTTTTAAACCAAAGACCATTTGATGCACGGATTATATAAGGTCAATGTAGACCAGTAATTGCCAAGTACTCTCCAGTCTCTTTAGGAAGTTTAGATGGAATCATTTCCCCCAGGGGCGGTACAGAACAGGACATTTGAAGATTGGGGTCATCTCATAACTTTAAATTTTCTTTCCTATTTCGGTATCTTACAACCTCCTCGTGTCTATTTTGATGTCCTTTTACACTTCATTGTGCAGTGCCATAGGCTCTGTACCACGGTATTCAACTGTCTTGGGTTAGAGATCTCTTGCTTGAGAGTACACTCGGGCACACTTCCATCTTGTGTCTCTTCTTATTGTTATTTTGAAGTTTTTATTATCTTGTTATGGTCAATGTTTAATAGTTTATATATGAAAGTTTTATTTTATTGTATTTATTTGTTTTATTTTTCTTAAACTTGTCTTGTAGTTTTTCCTTTTTTCCTTTCCACACTGGGTTATTCTCTCTGTTTGAGACCTTGCGTTTATAGCATCCTGCTTTACCAACTAGGGTTGTAGTTTAGCAAGTAATAATAATAATAATAATAATAATAATAATGATAATAATAATAATAGTAATAATAATAGTAGTATTAGTAGTAGTAGTAGTAGTAGTAGTTATAATAATAATAATAATAATGATAAAAATAATAATAATAATAATTATAATATATAATGAGTGAACTCACTGTAAGATAAAGGAGCCTGTACACAGTTTTGCATTAACTTAGCCCTATAACGATTAAGCCTATATTTAGTGGCCTTACTCTCTGACAAATGAACCTATATATATATATATATATATATATATATATATATATATATATATATGTGTGTGTGTGTGTGTGTGTGTGCGTGTGTGGATAGCACGCTGTCAATGACGAATAGTTAATATATAGTTGGGTAGTGGCCTGGCTCTCAGACGAATAAGCCTAGACACAGGAGCATATTGGTGTGGTTCTCTGGCGAATGAGCCTAAGCATTGTCGAGAAATGGCATGATTATGTGACGAATGAGGCTATACCATAAATGCAAATCCCTGTATCCGATTAGCAGATTATAACATACCATTTATTAACCAATAAACTTTATAGATTGCAGACTGCTCACTCACCTTCGTTGAGAGTAGACTACTGTTGTCCAAAGTTGGGGCCATACTAAAGTTAATGTTTTGGATAGTTGTTCAATAGAATATTTATGCAACGCGTCTTCATTCATTTATTGGTGATTTATTGAAAAATTTGTGAGATGAATATCTTTTCATGATTATTTATTCAATGACATTATTCGTATGTAAATAGAGATATTTGTGGAAAACACGATTGAAGTGACAAAATAGAATCGCCAGCTGCGTTTAATGTCAGGGACTTATTATTACAACTTTAGTAATTGAAAAGCCAGTACGTGCATTTTCAACTCGTCTGTTGGTCTAGTTCTTTTTAATACTTCTGGACTAGTGGTAATCGTGTGAAAGTTACTTCAAAATTTAACTTGAGGTAAGGACTTGATTTATTATGATGATCAAGTTGTCGTCAATTACTGAAAAGAAAAGGTGTTTTGGTGACGAAACAAATCTTCCAAAGCATAAATCTTCCTATTTTCAAGGTTTGTATAACAGGCAAAAATAAGCAACGTTCTTAAAAGTGCCACAATATTCCATTTTATAATATTATGGGTGTCCATCATTGAAAAGGAAAATATCTTACTCTACATTGCTACATTGCAAAATTATATAAAAAGGTAAACTGGTGAAAATGTTCATATCTGTTCTTTCAGTATAAAAAAGGCCTTGAGCCGCATCTTAGATGTCACTTCCTAGCAAGTGCACATCGGAGTTACATAAGGTTATTCAATTGTATAGTCGGTTCATAATGGAATACTGTTGTTTAGATGATTTAGGTTAAGGT
>NC_090726.1:52033374-52065874 GCF_036898095.1 Palaemon carinicauda | reverse complement strand
GCTGCTCTCGATTCAGCCGCTGTTGCAGGATCCACGGCATGACCTTTATTTTTTAGGTATTCCTATAAAAGAGTCCAGTGTTGTGAGTTCTAGTGAACGTGTTGGGTTTTCTACGAAGCCTCTTCGTCCAATCCACCTGTTTGGCGAGACCATATCAAGGTAAGATCTAACATGGTGAAGATAGTGTGGGGAAGGCCCGTCTTGCTGAAAATTAAACTTTTCATCATCAGTCATCTCTAAGGCATGACATGCTGCTGCAGTAAGTTTAAAGGTTTAAATGTCACTCATGAATAGCTGAGGCAAGGGACAGTAACAATGCCCTAGCAGGACAATGCCCTAACACTGACCATATATCCAAATGATCAACGTCCAGGCTCCCTCTCCACCCAAGCTAGGACCAGGGAGGACCAGGAAATGACTGTGGATGACTCAGCAGGTAGACCTATTGGCTCCCCCCAAACCCCCCATCCTTAGCTCACAAGGATTGCCAGGATGCAGACTCTACAAGAAACTCTATCATGAGCGGGTATCAAACCCCAGTCCAGCAGATCGCTAGGCAGGGATGTTTCTACTAGGCTACCACAACCTAAGTAAACGGGACCAATCACACTAGCGTCCAAAAAAGAATTGGTCAATAAATCATCTTGATGACGAACGGCACCACAGTGTACTCTTCGGTAAGTTAACATGACGTTCCACCACAACATGAGGATTCTCATCTTTCAAATAGGCGCAGTTGTGGTGGTTTATTGAACCATTAATTTGAAAAGTATGCATCCTCATACCCATTGTGTTATATAATACTGTACTCCACTCTTCGGTTTGGATCATGCACTTCAACAGTATTTTCACACACACACACACACACACACACACACATATATATATATATATATATATATATATATATATATATATATATATATATATATATATATATTCCACAATTCAAGTCTTAAAAGATGTATGTGGTACTAGCAAATCGGGACTGGATGTATTGTTTTTACATCCCGTCTCGACTCCCTAGTACCACAGTATAAATCTTTCAACTTATGAATCATGGAGAGAGAGAGAGAGAGAGAGAGAGAGAGAGAGAGAGAGAGAGAGAGCATCGGAGAGGGCGCATCAGGATACCGACCCCTTAATGTAGGGGTAACCGGAAAGAAAAAGTGTGTGTGTGTGTGTGTTCTTATAGAGTTTGAATTTGATCTAATGTCAACTATTAATTTTGATACTGATTTTATTGATTCACATTTGTAAGGTTTATAATGTTTCTTTCGTGATTTTTATCATTCTCTGGCTGGTACTTGGAACTAGTTGATGCAGCGAATGAATAAAGCAATCTTACCGTTTTTGGCGGATTGTTTTCATTTCTCTAAATTCTCTCGAATCAGCCACACACACCAGCGGTGGATGAAATGCGGTTGATGGCGAACAAATTTGAAGCTGTTACGCAAAGGCTAATTTTGGATTGAAAGCCGAGACTTGTATTTTCCATTATTAAGGTGAGCTACTTTTATATTTTACGTTCTTTAACATTCAATGGTTGGGGCCATTCGCTTTGTCATGGGTTTTTTAAATGGGTCTCATCTTGCACTGGGGTTGGCAGAGAAAGTAAAGTTTTGTCTTTTTAACATAAGAAACAAGTTTAGGGATACGGTTTGGAGGTGTAATGCGTTTACTAACAATATTAGTAGATCTTTCTATGTGCACAATTATTATTGTTTAAGATAATTCAAGTTAATGCTTAACTTTGTGTGTGTGTGGGGGGGGGGGGGGGTTGCAAAGGCATTTGGATATATTGAAAGGGGACTTATTCATTTTTTTTTATTACGTATACTTAATGAAACTTAGTCTACATTATGAAAAGAAAGGCTCATTTAACCTGCGATGTAAATTCAGAACGTACGTTCCTAGGCCGTAGTCTGTGTAAGCCTAATTGCAAACTTCGTGGTCTTGATTTAGAGACTGCCATACTGAGATGGAGTTTCTTATGAAACTTGTTTTATGAATAGAATTCTGTATGTGGTGATACTTTGTTGGTATGCAGTACAAATATATGCTTACAATTGGAATTCTGTTCATCATAAGTTTACGTATACGCTTAGGCTTGTTTAAATAACTTTCCTTTACATAGAACAGATCGGACGGTAGCTGTGTAGGCCTAATAATGTTTATAAACTTTATTATTATGTATCAAGTTATAAAATGTATGTTTTTTGTCTCAAAGTACTAGTGTCATCGAATAAGACAATTTACACAACACAACTTACATTTTAGTATAAGTCTAAGTAACATCGCAATTGAAGTTTTGTCGATTGTAGGCCTAAGCTGATCTGTAATTAATTAAGTTTGCCTGGCATAAGTATCAAAAGGCAAATAAAAAATTTCGTAAGTCACAGATCTAAGTCATGGTGGCCTAGAATAGTTTTATCTAACATAGGTTTAACTCACAGTTCAATGGAATAGTTTTGTCTAACATAGGTCTAACTCAAAGTTCAATTGAATAGTATTGTCTAACATAGTTCGAACTCACGGTTCAATGGAATAGTTTTGTCTAACATTAAGTCGAACTCTCAGTTCAATGCAATAGTTTTGTCTAGCATAAGTCAAACTCACAGTTCAATGGAATAGTTTTGTCTAGCATAAGTCGAACTCACAGTTCAATGGAATAGTTTTGTCTCACATAGGTCGAACCTACAGTTCAATGTAATAGTTTTGTTTAACATAGGTCGAACTCACAGTTCTGTAGAATAGTTTTGTCTAACATAGGTCTAACTCACGGTTCAATGGAAAAGTTTTGTCTAACATAGGTCAAACTCACAGTTCAATAGAATAGTTTTGTCTAACATAGGTCTAACTCACAGTTCAATGGAATAATTTTGTCTAACATAGGTTGAACTCACAGTTCAATGGAATAGTTTTGTCTAACATAGGTTGAAGTTACAGTTCAGTGGAATAGATTTCTCGAACATAGGTCCAACTCACAGTTCAATGGAATAATTTTGTCTAACATAGGTCTAACTCACAGTTCAGTGGAGTAGTTTTGTCTAACATAGGTCGAACTCACGGTTCAATGGGATAGTTTTGTCTAACATAGGTCGAACTCACGGTTCAATAGAATAGTTTTGTCTAACATAGGTCGAACTCACGGTTCAATAGAATAGTTTTGTCTAACATAGGTCTAACTCACAGTTCAATGGAATAGTTTTTTGTAACATAGGTCGTACTCATGGTTCAATGGATTAAGTTTGTCTAACATAGGTCGAATTCACAGTTCAATGGAGTAGTTTTGTCTAACATAGGTAGAACTCACGGTTCAATGGAATAGTTTTGTCTAACATAGGTTGAACTCATGGTTCATTTTTTTTCTAACATAGGTCTAACTCACAGTTCAATGGAATAGTTTTGTCTAACATAAGTTAAATTCACAGTTCAGTAGAATAGTTTTTTTCTAACATAGGTCGAATTCACAGTTCAGTGGAATAGTTTTGTCTAACATAGTTCTAACTCACAGTTCAATGGAATAGTTTTGTCTAACATAGGTTTAACTCACAGTTCAATAGAATAGTTTTGTCTATCAAAGGTCGAACTCACAGTTCAATGGAATATTTTTGTCTAATAAAGGTCGAACTCAAAGTTCAATGGAATAATTTTGTCTAACACAGGTCAAACTCACGGTTAAATGGAATAGTTTTGTCCAACTTAGGTCTAACTCACAGTTCTATGGAATAGTTTTGTCTAACATAGGTCGAACTCATGGTTGAATGGAATAGTTTTGTCTAACATAGGTCGAACTCACAGTTCTATGGAATAGTTTTGTCTAACATAGGTCGAACTCATAGTTCAATGGAATAGTTTTGTCTAACATAGTTCTAACTCACAGTTCAGTGGAATAGTTTTGTCTAACATAGGTCTAACTCACAGTTCAATGGAATAGTTTTGTCTATCAAAGGTCGAACTCAAAGTTCAATGGAATAGTTTTGTCTAACACAGGTCAAACTCACGGTTAAATGGAATAGTTTTGTTTAACATAGGTCGAACTCATAGTTGAATGGAATAATTTTGTCTAACATAGGTCGAACTCACAGTTCAGTAGAATAGTTTTGTCCAACATAGGTCTAACTCACAGTTCAATAGAATAGTTATGTCTAGCATAGGCCTAACTTACAGTTCAATGGAATAGTTTTGTCTAACATAGGTCGAACTCACAGTTCAGTGGAATAGTTTTGTCTAACATAGGTCTAACTCACAGTTCAATGGAATAGTTTTGTCTAACATAGGTCTAACTCACAGTTCAATGGAATAGTTTTGTCTATCAAAGGTCGAACTCAAAGTTCAATGGAATAATTTTGTCTAACACAGGTCAAACTCACGGTTAAATGGAATAGTTTTGTCCAACTTAGGTCTAACTCACAGTTCTATGGAATAGTTTTGTCTAACATAGGTCGAACTCATGGTTGAATGGAATAGTTTTGTCTAACATAGGTCGAACTCACAGTTCTATGGAATAGTTTTGTCTATCATAGGTCGAACTCATAGTTCAATGGAATAGTTTTGTCTAACATAGTTCTAACTCACAGTTCAGTGGAATAGTTTTGTCTAACATAGGTGTAACTCACAGTTCAATGGAATAGTTTTGTCTATCAAAGGTCGAACTCAAAGTTCAATGGAATAGTTTTGTCTAACACAGGTCAAACTCACGGTTAAATGGAATAGTTTTGTCTAACATAGGTCGAACTCATAGTTGAATGGAATAGTTTTGTCTAACATAGGTCGAACTCACAGTTCAGTGGAATAGTTTTGTCCAACATAGGTCGAACTCACAGCTCAGTGGAATAGTTTTGTCCAACATAGGTCGAACTCACAGCTCAGTGGAATAGTTTTGTCCAACATAGGTCGAACTCACAGCTCAGTGGAATAGTTTTGTCCAACATAGGTCGAACTCACAGCTCAGTGGAATAGTTTTGTCCAACATAGGTCGAACTCACAGCTCAATGGAATAGTTTTGTCCAACATAGGTCGAACTCACAGCTCAGTGGAATAGTTTTGTCCAACATAGGTCGAACTCACAGCTCAATGGAATAGTTTTGTCCAACATAGGTCGAACTCACAGCTCAGTGGAATAGTTTTGTCCAACATAGGTCGAACTCACAGCTCAATGGAATAGTTTTGTCCAACATAGGTCGAACTCACAGCTCAGTGGAATAGTTTTGTCCAACATAGGTCGAACTCACAGCTCAATGGAATAGTTTTGTCCAACATAGGTCGAACTCACAGCTCAGTGGAATAGTTTTGTCCAACATAGGTCGAACTCACAGCTCAATGGAATAGTTTTGTCCAACATAGGTCGAACTCACAGCTCAGTGGAATAGTTTTGTCCAACATAGGTCGAACTCACAGCTCAATGGAATAGTTTTGTCCAACATAGGTCGAACTCACAGCTCAGTGGAATAGTTTTGTCCAACATAGGTCGAACTCACAGCTCAATGGAATAGTTTTGTCCAACATAGGTCGAACTCACAGCTCAGTGGAATAGTTCTGTCCAACATAGGTCGAACTCACAGCTCAATGGAATAGTTTTGTCCAACATAGGTCGAACTCACAGCTCAGTGGAATAGTTCTGTCCAACATAGGTCGAACTCACAGCTCAATGGAATAGTTTTGTCCAACATAGGTCGAACTCACAGCTCAGTGGAATAGTTCTGTCCAACATAGGTCGAACTCACAGCTCAATGGAATAGTTTTGTCCAACATAGGTCGAACTCACAGCTCAGTGGAATAGTTCTGTCCAACATAGGTCGAACTCACAGCTCAATGGAATAGTTTTGTCCAACATAGGTCGAACTCACAGCTCAGTGGAATAGTTCTGTCCAACATAGGTCGAACTCACAGCTCAATGGAATAGTTTTGTCCAACATAGGTCGAACTCACAGCTCAGTGGAATAGTTCTGTCCAACATAGGTCGAACTCACAGCTCAATGGAATAGTTTTGTCCAACATAGGTCGAACTCACAGCTCAGTGGAATAGTTCTGTCCAACATAGGTCGAACTCACAGCTCAATGGAATAGTTTTGTCCAACATAGGTCGAACTCACAGCTCAGTGGAATAGTTCTGTCCAACATAGGTCGAACTCACAGCTCAATGGAATAGTTTTGTCCAACATAGGTCGAACTCACAGCTCAGTGGAATAGTTCTGTCCAACATAGGTCGAACTCACAGCTCAATGGAATAGTTCTGTCCAACATAGGTCGAACTCACAGCTCAATGGAATAGTTTTGTCCAACATAGGTCGAACTCACAGTTCAATGGAATAGTTTTGTCCAACATAGGTCGAACTCACAGCTCAATGGAATAGTTTTGTCCAACATAGGTCGAACTCACAGTTCAATGGAATAGTTTTGTCCAACATAGGTCGAACTCACAGCTCAGTAGAATAGTTTTGTCCAACATAGGTCGAACTCACAGCTCAATGGAATAGTTTTGTCCAACATAGGTCGAACTCACAGCTCAGTAGAATAGTTTTGTCCAACATAGGTCGAACTCACAGCTCAATGGAATAGTTTTGTCTAACATAGGTCGAACTCACAGTTCAGTAGAATAGTTTTGTCTAACATAGGTCGAACTCACAGCTCAATGGAATAGTTCTGTCTAACATAGGTCGAACTCACAGTTCAGTAGAATATTTCTGTCTAACATAGGTCGAACTCACAGTTCAGTAGAATAGTTTTGTCCAACATAGGTCGAACTCACAGCTCAATGGAATAGTTCTGTCTAACATAGGTCGACCTCACAGTTCAGTAGAATAGTTTTGTCTAACATAGGTCGAACTCACATCTCAATGGAATAGTTTTGTCCAACATAGGTCGAACTCACAGCTCAATGGAATAGTTCTGTCTAACATAGGTCGAACTCACAGTTCAGTAGAATAGTTTTGTCTAACATAGGTCAAACTCACAGTTCAGTAGAATAGTTTTGTCCAACATAGGTCGAACTCACAGCTCAATGGAATAGTTTTGTCCAACATAGGTCGAACTCACAGCTCAATGGAATAGTTTTGTCTAACATAGGTCGAACTCACAGTTCAATGGAATAGTTTTGTCCAACATAGGTCGAACTCACAGCTCAATGGAATAGTTTTGTCCAACATAGGTCGAACTCACAGCTCAATGGAATAGTTTTGTCTAAAATAGGCCGAACTCACAGTTCAATGGAATAGTTTTGTCTAACATAGGTTGAACTCACAGTTCAATGGAATATTTTGTCTAATATAAGTCAAACTCACAGTTCAATGGAATAGTTTTGTTTAACATAGGTTGAACTCACAGTTCAATGGAATAGTTTTGTCTATCATAAGTCGAACTTATAGTTCAATGGAATAGTTTTGTCTGCAATAGATCTTAGTCTAAAGGTTAGGGGATGGTTTGAAAAATCATAGATTTAGGTCACATTATGAAGGATTATATAACACATGCGAAAATCAAGATTTATTGCGGTAGCTTTATTATGTTATAGACACGGGCGTCCGCAAGGAGGGGAGTTGACATGATATATCCTCTCTTTCCTTGACCAAGCCTTCTGTAATAAATTAATGAATAAACACAACATAAAGCTTTCTATAAGTATAAACTATTGATTGACATGGCCATTAGTGGTCACTGATTGATAAATGACGCATTTGAATTCAAGCACCAAATATTGAAATTAGGAATTGAGAAAAAAATATGCCTATCTATACACACACACACACATATATATATATATATATATATATATATATATATATATATATATATATATATATATATAATTTCAAGGTTGCTCCCTTGGGGCTTTGAACATCCTCCCCAGCCCTTTGCAAAACATCTAGTGGATGCCTGTGGTTAGGCTTAAATTATAAAGCAGTGGAATCCCTTTGTTAGTACTAGGCGTAAGCAATATTGCCATTGAATAAGTTTAAAAGTTGTATATCTCAGCAAAAGAATATTCTGTACAGTTATAGCTGTAAGTTACGATATAATAGAACAAATATGTCCGTTATAAGTCTAAGTTATTGCGTAATGTAATAAGGAAGTTAGATTAATATACTTCATAAGTGGGATCTTGAGTTTTTTTCATATATACTAGGCATGACTGTTATACAAGATGAACAACATAAACGTATAGTTGTAATAAATAAAAGTTAAATGTAATTAAGAAGCAAGTACAATATCGCTAAAAGTTGCTATTGGTTTATATCGTAATTACAAGAAATGAGAGCAGTCATAGTAACTTGTTAGACCTTAATAACTTGTACAGTTTTTGTAATTCGCGTTTTTTTTTTTTTTTTTTTTTTTTTTTTTTACATCATATCTTCCACACAATCTGTATGGTTGATCGGTAATAGTATAGAACAACACGCTCTCCATTAATCCAATATAATGGAATCCTGCAGTTCTCACCTTCTTGCACAGTAATTAGGGGGTTATTTAAATTCTGGGAAAGCAATAATTAGCAAGATATGTTGAAGAGGGGGGAAGGGGTTATAAAAAGAAAATAGCTCGGTTTCCTCACTAAACGACTTCGAACTGACATGTCAACATCGTCAACCAAACAGAAGTTCGTGATGCCAGCGTACATTTGATTTACTGTATATTCAAAATGTACTTAATTAAAAATGGATTAATTACTCAAAAGTGTCCTTAAAATATGCAATTTACAAATAGTGACACTTTTGAGTAATCACAATTCTTGATTAAGTATATTTTGAATATACAGTATATCAAATGTACGCTGGCATCACAAACTTCTGTTTATGTACGCTGGCATCACAATCTGTTTGGTTGACTATGTTAACGTCAGTTCCATGTCGTTTAGTGAGGAAACCGAGCTATTTTCTTTTTATAACCCCTTCTCCCCTCGTCAACATATCTTGCTAATTATTGCTTTCCCAGAATTTAAATAACCACCTAATTACTGTGCAAGAAGGTGAGAACTGCAGGATTACATTATATTGGAGTAAATGGAGACCGTGGTGTTCTATACTATTACCGGTTGATCATTACTTTCAGCTATTCTTTGTTCATGTATTTCATTTCTGGTTAAAAAGAATATATAGATATTATTTTACATAATTCATATCAGCGACCACTCACTCATTCTACCGATAAACCACACACCCATTTTATGTTCAATCATTTTCTCACATTTTTTAAGTTTCATTTTATCCATCGAGTCATTTCAACTGCCATTTCTCAATATTCTTAGGAAATAGAAAGAACTTTTTTTAATGTACAGTAGTGCCATATGTGCATGAGATCATGATAAGGGGAAGATGGGGAGGGTTTGGGCATGCTCTTCGCACCTCCCAAGAGAGATTAGTTCACCAAACATTTAACTGGGGTCCAGAAGGTACAAGAAGAGTTGGAAGACTCAGGCCTACATGGCTGATGATTATGAAGCGGGAAGTAGGAGATGATGAATGGGGAAGTATTGAATTAAAAGCTCAAGATAGAGATGACAGGCGAAAACTAACCAAGGCCCTTTGCGTCAATAGGCGTAGGAGGAGATGATGATGAGTAAAAAGAAAAAAAAAAAAAGGGACGTACTGTAGTTGATTCATGTGATTATCTTGGATTGATATAGTTGCGGATGATGGCAACATGAAAAGAGGCAAGTCAAATATTAGAAGCATGAACTTATGCAAAAGAATGCCAATATGCTAGAGTTGTTTGTGGAAGTTTACTTTGACGTTATTATTAATTTTGATAAGTTTGATAATAATGATGATATTAATAATAAAAATAATTCTAATAATAATTTTATGGGGATTGTTTGACTAACTCTTTATGGAAGTGAATTATGGATATTGATGTGAATGAAATATTGACGCTCTTTAGATAGACCGTTTGTGTAGTATTTGTGGTTTATGATGAAGTTGATAGGATGAGATGTGGAGGTATGAATGAAAGTGATAAAAGTTTAGCATATGTTGAAGAATGAATCAGAGGAAAGCGGGAATGTTGATAAATTTTATTCAACTCTTGAGTCCCCTTGAAAAGAGTAATCTCTTCATATGGAAATAACACGTGCATATATATATATATATATATATATATATATATATATATATATATATATATATATATATATATATATATATATATATAGATGTATATATATATGTATGTTTGTATATACACACACACACACATATATATATATATATATATATATATATATATATATATATACTACTGCACTGTAATTGTTCAGTGGCCGCTTTCCTCTTAGTGGGGTAGTAGAGACTCTTTAACTATGGTAAGCAGCTCTTCTAGGAGGATGACACTCTAAAATCAAACCATTGTTATCTAGTCTTGGGTAGTGCCATAGCCTCTGTACCACGGTCTTCCGCTCTTTTGGGTTAGAATTCTCTTGCTTGAGGGTACACTCGGACACACTATTCTATCTTATTTCTCTTCCTCTTGTTTTTTTTGAAGTTTTTATAGTTTATATAGGAGATATTTAAAGTAATGTTACTCTTCTTGAAATATTTTAATTTTCCTTAAGTTTCCTTTTCTCACTGGGCTATTTTCCCTGTTGGAGCCCCTGGGCTTATAGCATCTGCTTTTCCAAATAGGGTTGTAGCCTAGCAAGTAATAATAATAATAAAATAATATATATATATATATATATATATATATATATATATATATGTATATATGTATGTATATATTAATATATATATTTATATATATTATATATATATATATATATATATATATATATATATATATATATATATATATATATATAAAGGTAAGGGGTCGTTTCGCTTTTGCATGTTTCTGCTGTACGTGATCATTAGTTTCTATTATATTGAAATTGTTAAGATTTTGTTGTTTATTTAATCAATAGTTTTTGTGAAACATTTTTTCCTTCCATATCCAAATGAGGAAGGCTAAGTAAATCGGTTTTCTTCATAACCTGTTAACCATATTAAAGGATAACTTTACATTAGAATCTATTTAAAAACTTGATACTGACATCAAATTTGATAGAATAATTTGGTTTTCTTTTGTGGCTTATAAACATGATATATATTTCCCAGTATACTTATTATGTCAGTTAATTTATTAGTTCATAAAGAATTGATTTCTGTAAACACAACAAATAGATTCCACAACTCGTAAAGTATTAATCCACCGTCATATTACTTTCGTTATCTAAATGGGGTCCCTCCCCTATCTCTGTGTCTCTCTCACTAGTCCCACTTGCTCTTTATCTCTCCTTCATACTCTCAAGATCAACGCCCTTCGGTGCAGGAGAGGAAACAAGAGCAAATGAATCCTGGCATGATCGGAATGCTTTGAATCGAGAGTATATCAAGGATTAGAATTCGAGAACTGAATAGTACTATGGAAGCTTAACTGAAACTTGAATACAGTTAACTGGAATTCAAAGGATTTTTTTTCCTAGGAATTTGTTTTCACTTGTGGCCTGAAGAGGAAAATCATGAAATGTTTGATTTTTAGACAATGTATGTGCGGGTGAGACTATACAGAGTTATTAGTTTGTTTAGGTTGAATCGGTTTATGCTAGTCCTGACCTTTGGCCATAGGCAAATATTATATGATAAGCAGTAAGGTGTTTTAGCCTTCACCCAACTTAGGATGTTCTCGGTCTATTTGTGATGCATGTTTGTTTTTCTGGTCAGAAAAGCATAATCATGTCTCGGAAATATTTCGTCGTCATATGCCTAACAAGTACGATTTAAATAACTTTTCGATTTAAAAGCTTTTTCAAGATAGAAGCAAATACCAAAATGTAAAAGTATACACAGTAAGGTAGAGGGAGAGAGAGAGAGAGAGAGAGAGAGAGAGAGAGAGAGAGAGAGAGAGAGAGAGAGTCAGTTTTTGAATGTTAGTACTAGGACGCTATTAGTGAAGAATAGGGTTTCTCCCCTTGAGATTAGCTAAACTGTGGAAAGAACTGTTACCAATGAAATTAGCAATGGGGAAAATAATAACGATTAGTTGAACTAACAGCTTTATCAATAGCTAGACGAATCTCATTGGTTTCAATCCGATTTAGAAGGAAAACTGGATAGAACCATCTCTTTTGTTAGAGTTGTCTTAATAACATGGTCAAAATTCCCACAAAGATGCTGCATAGATTTAACTACTTTGAAATAAAATACGAAACTTTCATAGAAGCTTTTCAAAACATAATTAAGATAGTCAGACTAACTAGAATAATAGAAGAAAGAGGGAGCGTCACATATTAAGTTAACAGAATAGAAACACTGGAAAAGAGGGGAAGACTAATCAGTTTGGGGAAGCTGTTATGAGATTCCCAATCAAGTTTGTTCTCAGGATCAGGGATAACAAGTGGAGTACCTCAATTGAAGGTGAAATACCAGTGATAGTAAATGACTGATAGGTGAAGAGGAAATGTAATCTTAACACTTACAGAAGAGATAGTTTTCGATGTCACAGTTATCATTCTTTTTATGAATATGGAATTCATTGTTTGTTCATCATTTCTTATGAAGTTAAATTTTCTTGCAGTGATTGATCTCTTTTCATAAGAATAATCTGGACTTATATTTCCAAAAAAGAGCAAGTAAATTATAGAACAAATAACAGGCAAAATTTAAAAGAATCATAATTGATAAGGGCAATAGACGAAGTTTATACTAGCAGGACTAAGAACCTTAAAAGATGATAAGGTCTGTTATCTATTGAAGCGATAATTGACTGAAAAGTTGCCAATATCCCGAACATTAGACCTTGAAGTAAGTAAACTTTTTTTTTTTTTTTTTTTTTTTAACCATGAATTTTCTATACAGATTATGGTCAAAGTTTTGAATACGATTGATTGTATACAGCTAATGCGAATTTCCTTGCAACTCTGTTGCCATCCGGTTTTGCGGTAACCAGATATTCGTTCGGGTTCTTAATTGTATTAGTTTTCTCTGTTCATTGAACAACGACCTTCGTTTTTACAGCGTACTTTCTGAAAGTTAATTGCTATAGCAGAAAAATCTGAGATTTTTTGAGTAAAATAAATATAAATCAAGACCCTTCTAGTTTAGGTCAATTTTTTTTCGGATATATTAGAAAGGGACTATGACTTTTTTTTTGGTTGGGAATATCAACGCTAGTTAGTATAAGGTTTCTTTGCCTTTATTTGTATACTAGTGAATGTGACCCGTCAAAAATGGCGGCTAAATATTTAGATAGGCACATATACGCACCTCCCTTTCGCCAGGGTATGACTACCTTCTCCGCTCCTTTCCCGAGGGACGGGGAGAGGTAGTTGTTACTGGATATAAATATATATATATATATATATATATATATATAGAGAGAGAGAGAGAGAGAGAGAGAGAGAGAGAGAGAGAGAGAGAGAGAGAGAGAGAGAGAGAGAGAGAGAGAAGGGGGGGGGGGGCTTTTACTCCTTATTATGTAGGGGAGGTTATTTTAAAAATAGGTCCTCCGATTTACCAGTTAGTCTATCTATTTATCCAGGTTCCATGTCCTCGACGTGGTCTGTTAATTGCTTCCTCCTGGTTCTGTCTATAGCTCTCTGTATAATAAATACATTGCCCAGCTTTTACGTTTCCATATACATCCTCCAGTAAACTGTCCAAAAACTTTTTCCTTTGGGTTTCTTGGGGATAGCTATGAAGATGGATCTAGACATCTCCTTTGGAATGTATCCTGTGTTATATATTTTGTTTGCCAATTCATCAATTTTTTTTAGTCCAAAATACCCACTTGCCAGTAGCATTTGTATTGTTACCCCATCGGGGCCAGAGCTTTTGCCTTTCTTTTATTTCCTCTTCTAGTAATTGTGGACCATTCATTGGTATTTGTAAACTAGGTCTATTACATGTTCTTTCCAACGTTTGAGGACATCCTCTGTCTCCATCACCAATACCCCCTCTTTATTCCCAATCACATTTTCTCTTGTTTCTCTCTTTCTTCCAATCACTTTTCTTATTTTCTTGTGCATACTCTCATAATCTATGAGCTCTATCTAATTCCTCTACTTCCTCACATTGTTCATTAATCCAGTTTTCCTTTGCTGTGTTACATTCTTGTCTAATACGTAAGTCTAGTTCCTCATATCTTTGAGGATTTCTTTCTTTATTCCTTTTTTCTTCCATCTTATCAAGTATGTCTTCAGTCATTCAATTCTAACGTCGTCTTCTTTCCTGTTTGGTTACTGGATCTTTAATTGGTTCTTTTAGGGTGGTTTTAATGATTCTCCAATCTCTGTCTACCTCTTCCTCCTCCTCCAGTGGTTCGTGTCTATTCAGTACCTCATACCTATTTGAGACTTTCCTTGTAGATGATTTTTTTTAGTTGTTGGTCTGTTACTAGAAGTCTTAGTTGCCTTTTTTCTTGTTTTTCTTTCCATTTATTTCTTTAGTGTTGTTACAACCTGCACATGGTCGCTGTAACAGTATGCTTCTTGGTATGTTCTTGTGTCCATTACAGCATTTATGAATCTTTTGTTAATTGTAATGTTGTCAATTTGATTTCTACATCTATCTCCTGGACTTTTCCATATCCATAGTAATCTTGGAGGTTTTTCGAACTATGTGTTAGTTAAAAACACTGTGTGTATCACACCATGATATTAATCTTTCTCCTCTGAAATTCCTTTCTCCCAGTCCGTATGGTCTGACTGTGTCTTCAAAACGTCCTTTTCCTACTGTACCAACCGTGTGTCACACGATCGTACATAGTAACGACATTTTATTTTGTGTATATATTATGCTTGTATCTTCGCTCTCCCCTCGCACTGACAAGGACCTGAAATAACATGTCTGTTTTTCTCACCGTTAACTGTTAACCGGTGCGGTGTTGGTTAAATATGAAATTGCCTGTTATGTCTGTTGTGCCCCTTTTGCCTGGAGTTTATGTATATAAAAACGGATGTTCTGTAATAAAGTTACTCTGTTACTTTCATCCTGCCTTTGAGTCACAACCTTCTCTCGGCCCTTCACATTGGTGACAGAGTGACTCGCTCCTCCCGCCTCTCTCCCCCCCCCCCACTCACCGTTACTATGACGCCCTCAAAGCATACCTTCTGCAGCAGTATTCGCCGTCGCCAGCCGCCCGTCTAGCAAAGTTTTTTTTAGCTCTCTCAACAACCGTTGGGGGACCAAAGGGCTTCGCTCACCCTCGGGGGAATGACCAGTATCACTCGCCTGCAACCTGCCGCAGACGGCTATCTCCTCGTGAGGTGAACCTACTTCGTGCCCTTTGGGTAAGCCGTTGACCCGAACCTGTACGTGCTGCCATACCCGATGTCGATTGTTTACCCATAAAGGACTTGATGACCAAAGCCGACGCCCTTATGGACAGCCACTTCACGACCTTCAAGACCTCCATCAACGCCTCCACTCCTGACGAAGAGGACACCTATTCAACGTCAACCGAAGCTGACTTGAATGCCGTAGGACATACACGCCTATGAATGCCGTAGGACACACACGCCTATGAAGGTTGTAGGACACACACGCCTATAAATGCTGCATGACACACATGCCTATGAATGCCGTAGGACACACACGCTTATGAATGCCGTAGGACACACACGCCTACCCCATGATGAGCCGGAGTGGCAACAAAGCCACCCATCATCCACCACTCGCTCGCGCCCCAACCAACGACTTCTCTAGCCATTCATTGCCGCCCATCGGCCGCAGTTTTGCTACTACCACTCCAGATTCGTGGCTACCGCGAAGAAATGTATAGTATGTCATTTTTAGGGGGGGAGCCATGAACCAACCGTATATCACACGATCGTACATAGTAACGACATTTCATTTTGTGTATATATTATGCTTGTATCTTCCCTCTCCCCTCGCACTGCCAAGTACCTGAAATAACATGTCTGTTTTTCTCACCGTTAACTGTTAACCGGTGTGGTGTCGGTTGAACATGAAATAGCCTGTTATGTCTTTTGTGCCCTTTTTGCCTGGAGTTTATGTATATAAAAATGGATGTTCTGTAATAAAGTTACTCAGTTGCTTTCATCCTGCCTTTGAGTCACAACCTTCTCTCGGCCCGTCACACTACAATTGCATTAAAGTTTACCATCACCATTATAATTTCTTGAGACTTGTATTGTTTTTGAGCCACTGCTAGTTGGTCATACAATTCGTCTGCTTCCTCTTCTATAGAATTTTGTGTTGGAGCATGTGCTTGTATTATGCATATGTTAAAAGGATGTCCTTTTATCTTCACCAGCATAACCCTTTCTGGAATTGCTCAGTATCCCAGTATACATTTCGATGAGTATATTGACCATTATGCCAACTCCCCTTTCTCGTTTATCACCTCCAGAATAAAGAAAGTAGTTAATTCTCTATCCATTTTGCCAGTTCCTGTCCAACTTACTTCACTTAAACCTAGAATTTCTTGGTTCATTCTTTGCATTTCCCTTACTACTTCTTCAAATTTTCCGTTACGTGGTAAGGTCCTAACATTCCATGTGCATACTCTTATGCTTTTTCTGTTGTTTACACTATTTTCTTCTTTTTTTTTCTTTTGGCTTTCTACAGTCACATGATAACATTCTAGATCAGATTGGAGTCCTCAGATATCCATGCTGAGCGGCATTACACTGACTCTTCTATCAGTATACCCATTTACGGATTTTACGCTGGTGGTTATATGGACACTTTGTTTTGGCTCATGGTTATCATGAAGGTTATATGTGGTTGTTTCCATTGTCCCATTTCACGGCAGTGACCGATGTCTTCTTTTAAGTCGAGACTCGCTCGTGCTGTGCCACGTCATCTTTGCTGTCACACCTTTTCCACCATTGCCCATTTATGGGGCCTCTGCCAGATGTGCTGCTTCAGGTTTTGTGTACCTAGAGGTGACGTCCTATACGTCACAGTGTATCAGTTACACTCCTACCCCCAGATGGTTTTGCCCATCAGCCGAGATGGTTCACCGGGGTGTGGTCGATAGAGTACACTTGGAGCCTCATTGAGTGCTGGGTAGTCAGCGGCGACCAGGATTTTGTAGCCACACATTTCTGGGTGAGGCTGCTAACATATCCAAGGGATTACGGGTACTTCCTGCCCCATACACCCCACCAGTTAGTAAACGATTGAATTAGCAGCACTGATATGAAATTAGTCATTTGAAAGTAAGGGTTTAGGAATGTTTACCACAGAATAAGAAAAGCATTGTAAAATTCAATAGAAATATTCAACTAAAGTTCTAAGAAATTTGACAAGAGTGCAGGAATGAAATGAATATATTTAGCTTGTTTTTGCACCGAAATAAGGGATGTCAAAATCAATGTATGGTCATAAATACAAGCAAGTGAATAGTCTGTAGGGTTAATACGCCAGAATGCTGTTATTGTTATTATTATTATTCATTATTATTATTATTTTGATTATTGTATTCATAATTATTATCATTAATATTATTTTAAATATTATTGTTATTATTATTATCATCATCATCCCTAGCCCGAATGACAGGCGATGTGGCCAAAATTCATGAATCTATCCATTCAAACTATTGCAGTTTAGTAAGTATAAAGATTATACATTGAAGATTAGAAAACAACCGGAATAAGTCGGAAGAATTGCCCATATCTGATTACTAAGACTGTAATTAGTTAAAAGACATAAGATTACGTTGTCTCTCTTAGTGTTAGTCATTGGAAGACGTCAGAGGCATTATTTAAGTGGTCCAAACTTCTTGAGACGTCTGGTCTTCTTAGAATTTTAACGACACATTTGTTTATGTTACATTATCCTTCGACTACCTGGGAATGGGAATTCTGATGGGACAACGCCCACTTGCTGAAATCCCCCCCCCCCCCCCCTCTTCTCTCTCTTGGAATTTAGTTAATGCTATTATTTGTATAATTTCCATTCGCATCATCAGTTACTCTTTTATCTTTTTGTGAGTCGTTTTTTTTATTGATAAGTATTTGTTATGTTCATAATTCTTTTGATTGTTGTAGAATAAATGCTCTTTAAGCAAGCATTTTTTACCAAAATAAGTCCATTTTAAATACATACGTATAATACTCATACAACAATAGTTTAATATCCATTATTCATTTCTCGTCACTAGGTACATCTCCTTTTCAATTGGACCATAAAATGTCTTCGCTATAGAGATTATGAAGTGTAAAATCTCTGTTGATATCTCAATCTTTTATGAATGCATACCTAAAGAAGAATCTATGCTTTGATTTTTTTTTTTAGGAAAACTGGGGATACTTTTCACCAATTAGCGTTTGGAAGATAGTTTCATCAGTTAATTATGGAATTTGCACATACGACCGATAACTATGAATAGAATAAACTACGCAAAGTATGCATTTGGTATAATTGCATGGGTATACCAGGGACAAGAGTAACTTCAGAGGAATATGAAGTAAGCAGTGTTCTTTGGCGTAAATTCGTATATTTTACAATTTAAAGATTATGCTCGTAGTGATGAGTTTTCAGATATTAATGTATATGTTGTTAAGGGTACATCTAACTTTGAATATATATATATATATATATATATATATATATATATATATATATATATATATATATATATATATAATATATATATGTATATATATAAATATATATATATAATTTATATATATTGTGGCGCAGTCCCTGTGTGGATTTGGGAGTGAAACACATCGGCCTTTTCATAATTTATTCCTTGGTTGATGGTCACTGGAAAATTAACATACATAAGAATTCATAGTGACAATTCTGCAATTAATCAGAAAAAAAAACATATCTAAAGAAAATGATCATTTACATTCAAATCAACAATGTTTTATTGGAAAACTCTATTGCTATAATTCCAGTAATTATAATTCCTTTGTATTCTATTTCCTTCATTTTACACATATTTCTGGAACATTTCCAATAAAGACCTCTGGTATGATAAACTTGATTACAAAACTTCATAACGCTAAGCAGGTAAGTCCCTTGGTTACAATTTAGTCAGGTTCTCAGTCATTAACACCTTTCAAGTAACTGCTGTGCATCGAATCTTCAAGAAATATGCACTAAGTATTAATAGGCACTTTAAGGAATCAAATGTCATGAGAGAATTCAAAGAAATAGTTATTCGATCTGTGGCATGTTTTATCCAGCCTAACCCCTTACGACCTCTAGTTTCTTTCATTAAATTGTAAAGACCTCTTGATAATATCCTTTACTTACCGAACCGTTTGCTTTCCCACTGTAAGGACCGTCCGTCTCTGTCCCCTCATGGACCGCTGGCAAGTTCCTCGCGGGCGAATGCCAGCGTTAAATCAAGCACACAACCCGTAACAATATGGTCAAACGTGTCTATATTTCATAATATTAACAGCTCTATTGAGCTATTGTTATTTAAACAGCAACCATGACAACCCTTTTAAGTTTATAAATCTCAGTACACCGTAATGCTTACCTTATAATTCCACTAAAGGTCCTCCAATGTGGACTTTCCCAAGCACGTCCACTCTCTGTGAGGGCTATTATTTGAAAGACCCCTGACCCACCTTTCTCTCCTACACACTTGACAGGTCAGCGGGAAAACGAACCAATGGTTCTTTTTTATTCGTCACAAAGCGAAAGAAAACATATAAAGCGTCCCACATAATTATTGTCCCTAAAGGAAACTTGCTCATTTGTAATTTTCTTATGATTTGACAAAGCATAAGCTTCTATTAGGTGACCCGAAATTTAATTACAAAATTTTGAATTTACCACGAAGATAGCTGTTTTGGTGACTGCGCCAGGAACAGTTATTTAAAGTCGCGCAGGGAAAAGTGAAATTTCCCTGCGTTTAAACCCGCGATTTCCCTGCTTTTACACCCGCGATTTCCCTGCGTTTACACCTGAAATTTCCCTGCGTTTAAGCCCGTGATTTCCCTGCGTTTACAATACACACACACACACACACACACACACACACACATATATATATATATATATATATATATATATATATATATATATATACAGTATATATATATATTATATATATAATATGTATATATATATATATATATATATATATATATATATATATATATATATATACTCACGCATGTGTGTATGCTTATTTGTGTGTGGTATATATATATATATATATATATATATATATATATATATATATATATATATATTTACTGTGTCTAATCAGTATATATAATCTATTTACTAATTTCACTTATAGGACATTCAAAAATATAATTTTTTGCTATAATTTCCCTTAGAATGAGACTTACGCTCACAAACAGTCAATAGGTTGATCAGTTCAAGGCACCTTCCTGAAATGCCCATCTGTAGTACATCAAACCCCTACACATTTAGCGCCAATTACCTTTTCGTTTTTGCACGCTTCCGCTGTTCCCGTTGATCAAAATACCTGTCTCAACGCTATTATTACTTCTATTTCTTCTAATCTGCGTTTTCTTGGTCAACAATTCGTACGTTTCAGGCAGATGTAATTTATCTCTCGTATGTTAAACCACACATAAAGTGCCTTCCACGTTTCGATTATACTAATCTAGTATACTGTTTGTCTCGCTTTAAACACTCATCATTCAATTGATTGGGTGATAAATGCAAGAATGCACAGATGTGATTAAAGATTATCAGACTCTTGAGTTGGTTCGTCCTGTGCAAAGGATGGACACCAGTGTCATAATAAAGTTTAAAATTCAAAAGTTTCAGATGATATGTAGGAAGAGAGTAATCAAGAAATGGGTGTATGGAGTGGCCACTATTTTTGGAAATTTACCGCACCTGGGTCTCATTGATAATTCAGCAGGAAGAGTACTGTTTGCAGTAACAGTTGTTTTTTTCTTTATTAGGTAAGGAGACGTCATGATGAAAAATAAAACACATGTACAAGTTTGTGTATATTATAGCATCTTAATTTTTTTTCCTTTTTTTTATTTTTTTTTTTTTTTTTTTAGTAGTTTTCCTTACGTATTTATGATACCGACAACTGAGTGTTAGAAATTTTACTTTAGTTTAGGGGTTTCAAAGAAATGTCATCTTAAAAGTCAGGTATCCAATACGTCTGCTAAACTTACCGAGAAGAGTTTACATTCTTTATTCAAGAAAATTAGGGAGTTATTAGAGTTTTCTCATCTTACACAGGGGTTTCTTATTCATTAACGGGGCGCTAATATACAAAAGTGATAATCAAGTACTAAGTGATACGAAAATGAATTCGATGTATATCATATCTTTCAAATTACTGGTATGTGAAAAGCAAACTTACAGTTCTTTTGTTTTATGAGAAATTGTCGAGTCAAAGATCATATGACAAGCAAATGAATGTAACTTATTCTCAAGAAATCTTGTATAGAGGCAAATACCTTTGCGCCAGGATTGGAATTTTTGTCTACAATTTAGTATTACAAAACTTCTTGAAATTAAATTTTATCCATTCTTATTTCTCTTCAAAATAGGAAGGCAAGTTTCCGTCGCCTAAATTTTTAATATTTTCCATGTCTTTCGCTTTAATTACCGAAACTTTACGATCACTAGTGCTGTTTTATTGCAATTTACGGTTGTGTAAGCATTGCAGCAATGGTTTACAATAAAGTTCATATCTAGGAAAGGTGAATTCCTGTCTTGGACAGATTCCTCTCTACTCAAGACTTTTCTAGGCTTGCCAAATTATTACCTGGTGTATCCCTTTCATGATGCGGGCTCTTCCCAACAGCAAAGAATTTAATTAAGGATAAGTATTAAGAGAATTTGAGTGGTTAAACGCAATAAGGAATACTAGGACAGTAGGATCCCACAAAATGAATTCATATGCTTTAGATTTACGTTGAAGACGGTTTTACATTTTTTTAAGAATTTCGTAACTTTCTTTCATATCTTTAAGCTTTGGAAAATCCCAGACACCTTTGATAACAACGTCTTCAGTTATTGCGAAATTTATTAATCTGGTTCGTATTTCAAACTAGCAATATAAAATATGAATATTTTTACCTCATATAACTTGTGGTTTTCATTGTAGTATAAAAATTCCTCTTGGAATAAACGCTATGGTAATTGCGATAGCAAATTCTCTCTCTCTCTCTCTCTCTCTCTCTCTCTCTCTCTCTCTCTCTCTCTCTCTCTCTCTCTCTCTCTCTCTCTCAACTTCAAGTCATTCATTCATTTTCTCTCTCTCTCTCTCTCTCTCTCTCTCTCTCTCTCTCTCTCTCTCTCTCTCATGGAACAGCAGATATGCATTTCATCATACCTACCTGCCATTATTTAGACATCCTTGAACACCTAAGCCAATACCCTTGGTTGATATTCTCTTTTATAGCTCGTGTTTACATTTTTTTTTGCCAAGGGTTGTGGTGGCCGATGTGGTAACGTCCCTGACTGGTGAACGCTAGACTGGGGTTTGAGTTCCGCTCAAACTCGGTAGTTTCTTTGGTTGCTGCAACCTCACCATCCTTGTGAGCTAAGGATTTGGGTTTTGTGGGGATGGCCGATGTGGTAACGTCCTTGACTGGTGAACGCCAGACTGGGGTTCAAGTCCCGCCCAAACTCGTTAGTTCCTTTGGTCACTGCAACCAAACCCTCCTTGTGAGCTAAGGATGGTGGGGTGTTGGGTGGGGGTGGCCGATATGGTAACGTCCCTGACTGGTGATCGCTAGACTGGGGTTCGAGTCCCGCTCAAACTTGTTAGTTCATTTGGTCGCTGCAACATCACCATCCTTGTGAGCTAAAGATGGGGGTTTTGGGGGGAGCCTATAGGTCTATCTGCTGAGCCATCAGCACCCATTGCCTGGCCCTCCATGGTCCTAGCTTGGATGGAGACGGGGCTTGGGCCCTGATCATATGTATATATGGTCAGTCTCCCGGGCATTGTCCTGCTCTATAGAGAAATGTCACTGTCCCTTGCCTCTGTCACTCATGAGCGACTTTTGAACCTTTAAAACGCTTCTTGTCCCGGAGATATAATAGTTTCGTTTATTCTTCTTCTTCTTCGTCTTATTATTATTATTATTATTATTATTATTATTATCATCATGTTTGTTTTTATAATTTAATGCAGTATAATGCCAATTATTTTAACAGCGTGGAAGCGCGCTGTTTACAGTACACCTTTCAGTGTTCCTTTGGCTCCAAGCCATTCGCTCATTTTCTATTGTCTTTGATGTTCCCTCTGAAAAAAATTATTATAGGTTCTATAATTATCTATAAAGTCGCATGCTGAAAGGTATCATACAGTAAAGTATTCAATGTTTCCTTACTTCAACAACACTGCAGGTAGAGTAGGCTATGGAAATTTGAAAACTCAAAATTTTCAGCCTTATACTTCACGTTAGATTTTGAAGTCATTGGTAAAAAGATTTGCGAATGTACAGACGTTTATTTTATCATTGCGCTTTTCCTCAAATGACCCGCAGTGAAAGGGTTTGTGTATTGCCACAATAAGCAAAGCGATCAGATCAAAGTCTCCCACCATCACCATGGTAATGTAAACTTGCCAAACCCCAAAAATGATTAAGGGCATGGCTGCGGCCTTTGTCCTTCTCTGGACTAGAGGCGGCTGCATTTGTTATTGCTGTATTATATGTGTGGTGACATTCTTAGAAAATTGGGTGATAGTAATTACATTCTTTGTATTTTTGTTGAAAAAGATAAATGAGAATTTTTTATAAATTAGTGAAGCACATTAATTAAGTTTTATGGGGTTTCCTGGTATTCTAATAAGGTCATAATTATATAAATTAGTGAAGCACATTAATTAAGTTTTATGGGGTTTCCTGGTATTCTAATAAGGTCATAATTATATGGGTTAAGCAATACAAAAATATAGTGATTTGGTATTGCTTTATCGGTCACCTGGAAATCTACAGAGAAACTAACTTGTTTATTTGATGTAACATATAATCATGGGGAAATATTAAAGACTTTTCTGCATATGAGTAATTTACGACATTGGAATAAAAAACAAGATGGAACTAAAAATACCTGAAGATGTACACTTATTAAAATTGAAACCTTTGGTCGTTATTATTTCTTTAGAAAAATTCTATGACCTCTCGCTGTGAAAGATAGCACTTGAAATGGGAACTATCATCATCATCATAATCATCAATTAGATTCTACCAGTCATAGACTGACTAAATCCGTGAAGGATTCATTAACTAAATTCATCAAAGGATATCCAGTTCCTTGTGAGGCGCAGTGCCTATCTAAGGCAAGTGACCCCTGCCGGCCCATACTGATTCCAGTAAGGTCATCCGCCAGGCATCGAGAGTTGAAGCCGAAGAGACATCTTGTCTATCGCCTGAAACCCAGTCTGTCACCTTGCTGCCAGTGACTTCATCGAGATTTAGGGGGGACAATTCCTCCACACATAATGAGCAATATTTATACCAAACTCTAGATTACGTTCTTATTGTTTGATGTTGTCTTTTGCCTATTTTTATTATGAGTACCTTCCTGTAAGTTAGAATGCGAATATCTACCCTTGTGATACAAGAAACGGAATCAAAGTCATATTTGTTCAGTAACTGGGATAGAATTTAGGACAAGTGCCGGTACCAAAAAATCCAGTCCCCCCCCCCCTCTCTCTCTCTCTCTCTCTCTCTCTCTCTCTCTCTCTCTCTCTCTCTCTCTCTCTCCCCCATTTATTTGAATAAACTACAGAAGAAAGGAAATTAGTTGTGGTCTGTGTTATTCTTCTTTGGTTGCAATCTACAATTTTTTTTTTTTGGTTATTTTTGGATTTTTTAACAAAACTTAATACCTAAAAATCATATATCAAGGCTGATATTACTGCTGTCAAGATCGTGAGTAATTTCGGCACAAGTCCTATAACATACACACACACACACACACACACACACACACACACATATATATATATATATATATATATATATATATATATATATATATATATATTTCAACAACAACAAATGCAGCTGTTTCTAGTCCACTGCAGGACAAAGGCCTCAGACTTGTCCATATTTATGTTTTGTGTTTGGTAATTTTTATCACCGCGCTGGTCAGTGAGGATTGGAGATGGTGGGAGATTTTTGTCTGATCGCTCACAGGAAACAAACCTTGTAGCCTATGTGTGGCCCTGACTAGTGCAGCTTTGCTGATCGTGAGGATACTCAAACCCTTTCTTTACGTTAAGGTATCCTCACTCAGAATATATTTATATATATATATATATATATATATATATATATATATATATACATATATATATACATATATATATATATATATATGTATATATATACATTTATATATATATATATATATATATATATATATATATATATATATATAAAACCTTATATGCTGTATAACTGTCGTTTCTATTCATCTACGGATGTACATATTTGATTATTATCTAGTTATTCACTTCTTCACCTTTGATTATAATTCAGCCGATGTTTTTCTATAATTATTGTATTTTTCATGTTTATCTTTGGTATTATCGTTATGGCGTATTAATAATATTCATGTTAACCTTATCATTAATGTGATTTGTTAACATCTTCATCTGTATCTTATGATTTGATTTCATTTTAAAGTTATTTGATGTATATTTTCATGGGAAAAAAATATTCTTGAAGGTGAGCGTAGAAAACTACTTCCCTTAACATTTTCCAAATTATTCTCAATTCTGTTGATATTTAGACCCTGATCATTTGCATCTATATCGGGTCTGTATTCAACTTATTTGAATAAAAGACTCATACTGAGGTCCAACTCCGCTTTACTAGACTTGAGCTTTTAAGGTCGAGACTGCATGAAATTTTACACCAAGTCGTACATTATGATTGTTTTTATTCCACAGAAAGTAGAGATGCTGCACTTAACTTGAAAGTTGTGAAGATCTTATCAAACATAAAAGCTCTCTTGTGTGTATTTTTTTCCTGTTTTCATTACATAAGGAAACGTTATATGTTTATTCAAGGGGTTAACTACTGCACTATAACAGTTCAGTTGATACATTCCACTTGGTAAGGGTAGAAGAGACTTTACATAAGGTAAGCAGCCCATCTAGGAGGACACTCCAAAATCAAACCATCTTCCTCTAGTCTTGGGTAGGGCCATAGCATCTTTACCACGATCTTCCACTGCCTTGGGTTAGAGTTCTCTTGCTTGAGGGTACACTCAGGCACACTGATCTGTTTGATTTCATATTACCTTTCCTAACTGGGCTATTTTCTCTCTTGGATCCCTTCAACACAGACATGGGATCTGTTAACTCATTTAACCTAACGAACTTAACTTAGCTGAAGGATTATCGGTTCATTGGCCACATAATAGTGACTCATCAGTCAGACTTGCGTCTAGCCTCCTGACTGGTACAGTGGTAATGGGTTTGCCTAGCATTCGCAAGGTGGCAGATCGATCCCACCCCGGGACCATGAGTTTAAGCTGTTTACTGGGGAGGCCACTGCTCTGTTTGGGCACTACAGTGGGCTATTGGGCTTACCCAGCTGACGCTCTGGTCCTTATCTATTCTGATAAAATTGTAACTGAAACCAAACAATTTTAACCTTAATAACATAGTTTTTGAAAGTTTTAATGTGAATTTCCAATGATTGAAGATTCACTTCGGTTCAGATATTCTACCAGAAGCTATTCATGGCCTCCCTGACCCACATCATCCATAAGTATGGTTATAACAAATATTAAATCAAATGCTAAATAAGCAACTGTAAACATAGAAAAATGTCATAAATGAAATGCATATGCAAATGCTTTCCGTGGCCTATGACAACAATACGTTAATATAACGACAACAATACGTTAACATACCGACAACAGTATGTTTACATGCCGACAACAATACGTTAACATACTAAGTACAGCTTTTCTTAGCTTATCTATGAGATCTAAGTCTCGAGGTACTTATTCCCTGTTAAATGTAGTTTGATTCAGATAAGGCGTTAATAGCTTCACTCTCGAAATAAGGCATTAAGCGGTAGATGAATTGCTGAAGAGCACGAAGGAGTAGAGAAAGTTAAGAAGTCATTATGTCTCTTAACACTTGAAATGTTGAAAATTAAAGATCAATAATACCATTTTCATATTTTTTTTACCCATTAAAACCAATTTGTATTTATTCTTCATCTTCTCTCTTTTCAGATAGAAAATAATATTACAACTTGTTACCTGATCTCTATTTCGACGAATTGTGTCCATATACATACATCCCAAGGCAATAAAGGTAAGAGGATAATAAACAAGTAGATTATGACAACTCCATTGAATATTTTGACTAACACGTATCCTTTATTTGAGTACATATTTTTAACAGTTGTTAGTTAGGTATGTTTAAGCTATTATTTTAGTTAAAGACAGATCAATATTGTGACTAGAATAACCAACATGATTGTTTTCTTTATTTTATATATATATATATATATGTGTGTGTGTGTGTGTGTGTGTGAGTGTATGTATGTATATATATATATATATATATATATATATATATATATATATATATATATATATATACATAAAACATCATAAATTATCAATATTTAATATATTTTTATACTTCTGCTTAAGCGACAAAACGTGATTAATATCGAATTCTTTTTACCTTGAGTATATGATCTAAACTCTAAAGAGCATTATATGCCACAAGCTCATCTAACCTGACAAGGATTCCAACCTTTATATCATATTATCCATTCAGCTATCACGAGAGATGGCTAAATTGATAATGTCCCTTTGACAGAGTTTTCAAGTCCTCTTCGGGGAGGTGAACAAATCATATATAATTCTCTGTTAATGTGTGCTATTCCTAAAAGAAAGCTAATTGGACATTAGTTGGTATTTGGGTCTTCTGGGGAGTTCCATGACCCTCGCTAAATATCACTCATAATATATATATATATATATATATATATATATATATGTACGTATATATATATGTGTATATATATATATATATATATATATATATATATATATATATATATATATATAAACAAATGCAGCCGTTTCTAGTCTTCTGCAAGAAAAAGGCCTCAGACAATGCAATTCATGTCTGGGGTTTGGTCAGTTTTCATCACCACGCTGGTCAGAGTGGATTGGTGATGGTGGGAGACTTGTGTCTGATCGCTCACAGCAAACCAACCTAGTATGGGTGGCCCTGATTAGTACGGCTTTGTTGATCATGGCGATACACAAACCCTTTCACCAAGTTAAGGTGTCCCCACTCAGAAAGGATATATATATATATATATATATATATATATATATATATATGTATTTATATATATATAGGTATATATATATATATATATATATATATATATATATATATATATATACTGTATATATACACATGTACATATATATATATATATATATATATATATATATATATATATATATATCGTATGTGTGTGTATTGTCCAGTATGTATGTATACAGAAAGATTAATAGACTGATAGAGTTTCTTAATATGCCCTCGATAGCTGGGTGAAACCTGCAGCTATTAGGCATTCTATGTAGGATATTTTAATTGTATGTTTTAATTACTTACGGCATATTTACCTTTTACCTATTTCTTTGATAAGGGAAACTGATAAAAAACTTTGGGAATCTTTACTTTTATTTTGATTATTTTTATTGTAGTTTTTCATGTCCTAATATTGATGATTTTTATTGTGGTTTAAATTGGAATTAAAATCTTATTTAATCCAAAAGGACCATTCCGGATTAATGGTCGATTAGGTTTACTTTAGAGGAAAAGAAATTTTCAGATATTTTAGGCCCTCGTGGGTCAGATGTCAGTGAATCTGGATTCTCGATTTCGACTCCTATGTTTATTCTGTAAATTGGAATCTAATCCTAAAATTCCATCGATGTTTTTAGGGCCTGATTACTTATTACACTCTCTGCGGCTGCTATTTTTATTGCGGGATTTGCAAAGGTATTAAGTTCAATCCCTTCACTTTTTTTTTTTTTTATTTATTGTTTATTTATCTTATCAAATAAGTGAAAAATTATATTTTTGTATGGTAGAAGTTTTTTCTGTTTTATACTTTGACTTTACTTTATTATTCTTTTTAGTTTCTTATTGAATAGAATACTCATAAGTCATCAAATCAAGTACGAATGGAAATACAAATGCATTTTTTCCTACGATTTTCAAGTCATTTTTTCCTAATGCGATTAATTTCGAAGAGAACGACGGTTTTCTTGACGTCAGAGCCAATTAACGACTTCACACCACTCTAAAGAAATGTCTTCATCAAGCCAGTTCCATTTTATTCCTTCCACAATGCACGTCTTTATATTAATTCTTTTAAGAAATTTCTAGACTATACATTTACCATTTTTTTTTTTTACTAAATTTTACCTCTTCTATCATCACACATTCGTTGCACTTTTTTTTTTTTTTTAATTATCTTCACACAGCTATCTCCATATGCTCGATATTGCATATTTCGTTTATGCTTTAGGTTTTCTTCTATAGAGCTTCCAATTAACCTTCCCTTTTCTTAGAGGTACAGTCGGATACAAGAATTTCTGGCACATCTCTCTCTAAGTAAGTCCACCCTGTCACACCCTTACTGTTCGACGAGTTCCTATTTGTAGCCCCCACCCGCCACCTCTGCCATCTCTCCCTACATTAGCTGTTTGGTCACTTGCCGTGCAGTAAGGGTGTAATAGGGTGTGTTTCCTCAAAGCGAGGTGTGCCAGGAATTCCTGTGTCCAATTGTACATAAAACATTTAAAGTTTACTTGGAAAAAAAATTGCTCGGGGTATCCCTTAGCCCATTTCATCTTTGACATGCCAGAGCCTTTATCTGTTTTCCCGTTTTCAACTAATCTTCTGCTACTTCTTCTGTTGCATTTATTCTGTGTTGAAATTTACTTCATATATGCTGTCTTCGTGTAAAGTTTTCTCTCAATCGTTTATAAGAGGTCATCGCATTCATTCTTCCTCTCTCGGTAATATTCGCAAAACATTACTTTAGGTATCCTTAAATTATTTAATGATTTAACTATTTTTCGCATTTCATTTTTGTTTTCTAATATTGCAAGAGCCTTTATACGACAGTCTCTGTAACTGAAACACACTACCTCCATTTCATATTTTCCATTTTATCCTTGAACTATGATCTTTCTTTCAGATTACTCTTTCATTTTTCCTTCTGAGCCATATTCATCCACCTCCTTTCATGCTCTAAATTTTGTCCTTAAAACAATATTCCGTATTGAAATCATTATTTGACTTGCTGGATAATACTACATTGAACCCCTCTCTGGTTACGGCTCGTTTTCCCTTTGCCTACACAGCTTAAACATTCATGCCTAAAGAAACTACCAACGTATAAAGGTCTCATATTGTTGATGCTCTCCTTATGTACTGTACTTTGCAAAGGGGGGAATTGAATCCATTCTAGTGTAAAGAATCTATATGTATCCACGTCTCATATTGTTATTGCCCTCTTTATGTACTGCACTTCGCAATAGGAAGATTGGAAATCCTTCTATTGTAACAAATTTCAATGGGTCCTTTGCTTCTTATGTCCTTTTATCTTAACTGTGATAACGTGCCACTTATACCTTGCATTTATCCTACACTGCGTCGTTATTCTGCTGTTCGAATATACTTCCTTTTATTTCAGAAACAACATCCTATTTACCTTTGTGTTTTGTCTTTAATTCCTAAAGCATCACTCCATTTTCTGTTCACATGTTAACCTATATTTCCCTTACGTGCCCTCGGTTTTATCCTTCCATTTCTAGGCTTCACATCTATTGGTTCTTGAGATAATTTCACAATCTCTTGGTTTATCCCAAACACCATCTTCAGCTTTCATCTTAAAAACCAAGTCGCCTTTAATTTAGAGCATTGCTGATATCCAAGATATCCCAGATTTCGAAATTCATTTGTCCTCTCACATTCATCTTGCAAGTGGTACCTTCCTTTTTTCCCAACCTTCCTTTTTTTCCCACCGCTATCCCTAAACTAAGGGGCCGGTTGTCTGATGCCCCCTCTCCAATGCCTTCTATCAAAGGCATCCTCTTCCACCAAACCTCTTTTCTCCATATCATCCTTCACCTTATCTCGCCATCTAATTCTCTGCCTTCCTCTTGATCTCCCCCTTCTATAAGGTTCCTCCCAAACCCTTCTCACTCACTCCCCACCATCCATCCTCAACGCATGTCCACACCATCTCAGTTATTACGGTCTTATCACCTCTTCCATTTACGTCTAAACTTCACGTCAGTGACTTATGTCCTAAGACACTATTTTCTTCGGTTGCAAGCAACTCCATCTGTAGGTTTCATACTAGAAGGTCTTATTAGACCTAAACCTGTCAGTGTATTCTCTCTGAAGCTGATTAACAGTTGTCCGTCGCTAGACATTATGAGAGTAATAGTAGAAACTGAACATATAGGTATTGTTATTTCCAAGCATCCTACCGACTTGTTTCATAATTAAGAATTTATTAATATTTACGTATTGATAAGCCTTTTATTGAAACTAATTTTCCCTTTACGTAGTAATTCTATGAAACCAATGATTATTTTATTAATCTCTATGGTTCATACTCACGACTCCATTAATCATTTGTTCAATTTAAATCTTCAATTAATTAATTTAAGATAACCGTTGAGTTACAATAATATTTATATCTTACGACTTCACATGAATTATAGCTGAATAGTTCCTGCCCATATATGCCTTATAAAGTCTTATTTATCCTTTTCATCAAAATATCGTTTTGCAAAAGAGGGTTTTGTTTACAAATGCATTATTTTTACCTACCATCTACTTTTATTTAAATCTATAGAAAAAAATATTTCCGTTTATTTACACTTATTCAATTCTACAGAAAAATATTTCAGTTCATTTACATTTATTGAATTCTACAAAAAATATTTCATTTATTGTAAATCTTTGTTTATCAATAGAGTTCTGTATTTATTCATTCAGTATATTTCAACACCCCTTTTTTATACTTGTTATATTTAAATACTCTTTAATAAAGTATCTTTGCTATCTATCTCTCCCATTCAATTGATGCCTCACAGAGCTATCCACATCAAGGATATCGCGTTTCAGATGGATTTTGAATACAGTAACGACATTTCTCTTTGAATCGTTAACTTCATCTAATAAATTAGTGGAGCGTTCTATATAGGTGTACTAAAACTACTTCATTGCAGAGAAAATGATAGAGCAGCGAGACCACAGTTTGTCATTGAGAACAGCGTCGCTCTAAGGAGAGTCGGATTGTAGATTTACGTGGCTTGCAAGGTTAGATTTTACGAAGGGGCGAGTAAGCTTAACGATACCGGCTGAGTTGAAGGTTTGAAGGTCGCTCATGAATGCCTGAGGCAAAGCCCCCTATCCTTCCAAGGTAGGACCAGGGGGGATCAGGAAATGGTTGCTGATAACTCATCAGGTAGATCTACAGGCACACCAAACCCTCCATCCATAGATCACAAGGATGGGAAGGTTGCAGATGTTACAAGAAACTATC
>NC_090726.1:52025874-52030874 GCF_036898095.1 Palaemon carinicauda | reverse complement strand
CGGGTAGTTGAATCTGTAGAATTTTAAAAGTTCAAAGTTCAAAAGTTCAAATGTTTTTATGTTGAACAGGCTTACATAAGTCCTTTTATAGTTTATGTATCAAATCTCTGTTTTAATGTTGTTAATGTTTTTAAAATATGTTATTTTGATTTTCATTACTTCTTATATCGTTTATTTATTTCCTTATTTCCTTTCCTCACTGGGCTATTTTTCCCTGTTGAAGCCCTTGGGCTTATAGCATTTTGTTTTTCCAACTAGGGTTGTAGCTTAGCTAGTAATAATAATAATGATATATTGGACTTCTCTCTGGTTACGGCTCATTTCTCTTTTGACTATACATACTGTACACCAAATAGTCTATATTCTTTACACATTCTCCTTTTTTCCTCATACACCTGACAATACTAAGATAACCGAAAAATTCTTCTACGCTCATTGAGTTAACTGACGCACTGTATTTGTTCAGTAGCTACTTTCCACTTGGTAAGGGTAGTAGACTCTAGCTATGGTAAGCAGCTCTTCTAAGAGAAGGATACCCCGATACCATGTTCTCTAGTTTTGGGTAGGGCCATAGCCTCTGTACCATGGTCTTCCACTGTCTTGAGTTAGAGTTCTCTTGGTTGAGGGTACGCTTAGGCACACTATTTTATTTGTTTCCTTATTTTCTTTCTTCATTGAGCTTTTTGCCCTGTTAGAGCCCTTGGTTATTTTTTATGTGTCCTTATTTTCTTTCTTCACTGAGCTATTTTGCCCTGTTAGAGCCCTTGCCTATTTTATGTTTCCTTATTTTCCCTGTTCGGGCTATTGTGCTTATATCATCCTGCTTTTCCAACTAGGGTTGTAGCTTAGCTAAAGATAATAATTGTAATATTATCCTTCAACTTTACCTCCGTTCCAGTTTCCTTACTTACAATCTAGCTCTTAAATTTCTGTTAACCAGAACTTCAGAGTTCAATGAAATATGTTTCCTCAGGTGATACTTGGGGCTGAATGGTTCCCCCTAACACTTTAATCATCTCTCTCTCTCTCTCTCCTGTTTATGAGAAAAGGTGATTGAATGAACACAACTCGTCACCATTAGTTAATTTTTATTAGTAAAGAAGTGGATACAAATTGTTTCACTAAGGATAAATCATTACATCACAGACAAATAAATACAAAATCAAGATAATAAATAATTGAACGTAAGTAAAATAGAGCCATCTGATTTGTACATAAAATGGGTCATTACATAAACTATACAAAAGATAAAAGATGCAGCGATTATCCCAAACCATAATCTTCTGCTTATACATAGATGCTCGAATCGATAAATCAATGTGATCATATCATATCTCTAGAAATGAAAATAATCAGGGTACTTGTTAATGTCTATCTTTTGTAGCATGAAGGGCCACATTTGAATCTCATCTTTCCATTGAGTAGAAGAGGATCATTTATGGAAAGTGGTTTTTCAAGTTAAGGGATGAAATAATATTATTTTTATTCCTTTTAAATCATTACTTTTCCAATGCCTGTTAAAGTTTTAATCACTAGATCTCTTTATTTGGTGAATTTGAAAGCTGCTGACGAGAAATCGTTCTGATATTTTATGAATAATATGAATGGTATAAAAATGAATGAAACTTTTAATATCATAAATCTCAAAACAGTGCAATTGGGGGCTATGACTTTTTTCAGGGATTTAGAATTTAATTTTCACATGCATATTTATATAGACATATATATGTGTATATGTACATTATATAAAATGTCAAGTATTCATATTATAGGTATATATATATAAACACATGCATACACACATATACAATTTATATATATATATATATATATGTGTGTGTGTGTGTGTATGTATATATATATATATATATGTGTGTGTGTGTGTATCTGTGTGTCATATCAATAAAATTTTAAATATTATGTCAAATTCTGTATCTCCCGTGCAAATTTCCTGTGCCACTGAGTGTATGATAGTCCTTTTCATCTTAACCAATTGACCATCTTAAAAACAAGAACAAACTTTTGGTTAATATTCAAATCCTACTGTATTTAGAAATAACTAAGCGAGCATAAATACTTTCATTTAGTATATTTGCCCCGTAAGCAATGTTGTAATGATAATCACCGTTTAGATATAATCTCTGGAGTGCACTTAGATTCGATAATTAGTCAAGATGTAGATGCGATTAAGAGATACAGTTTGCTCTTGGTCGTTTCTGGTAGCCATTCAGGTCTTTGTGAACAATCATGACCTTGCTTGGTAAATTATAATAATAACATTGCTTTTATAGCATTTAATTCTGAAGCACTGAGTTTTTTTATTTTTTTTTTTATCTAAAGGAAAATGGAAGATACGATTTTACCAATTGGTTTCTCGTTCATATCTTGCAATTAGGTTTACTTGATCATTTTTATTTCTTTTATGATAATTTAAAAGAATCAGTACTAAAGGCCTACCACATAAACAATCTGATATTCTTCGTAAACATGTGTGTTTTCGGTGATATCTGTATTTCCTGGGCTACTTTTTATTTAAAAACTTCCTTTAGTTGTATTTTTATGTATATTTTAATGGGTCAAGGGTCGGCTAAGATTTCTAATTAGTCAGTAATTTGACGAACATTATATCATCATTAATATAAGATTAATGTAAAAGAAAGAAGATAGTTCAATTTTTGTAACAGGCAGAGGAATATTTAAGTACATAATTTCCGAAAAAAATTTTAAAATATTATTTGAAAGTAAGATAGACATTTATTGTTCGCTGCTTTATTGTTAATGAAAATCATAATTGAAGTAGGTTAAGTAAGTATTATTAAGCTAGTCTTTATCTTGGGTTATCGGGGTTTCAACTAAATGTGGCTACGATTTAAAGAAATCAATTTCGAAAGGTATTTGTTAATTGCATTACAATGTGGGAAAATCGCTGCCTCTTTTATGGCATTCAATATAAACACAACATGCATCGCGAACCTAATCATTTACGTAAGCTTAGTTAAGTAAATCTAATAGCATCATTATATTGAAAGCGTTGCTTCTTATTATCTCCAGTTGTTCGAAAGTCATTCTTTTCAAAAAATAAACTTTCAAAAACGTAATACTGTAAAAAAAAAATCTAATTACGAGTACTTCTCAGTACAACCTCTGGTAGACTTAAATTAGTCTATTATATACAGCTTTTAGTTGATTATTCTTAGCCCCCAAAGCTTTTGAAGCACGGAAAGCTAGAATATCTTATACCATTGAAGAAATGGCCATTTAACATTTTTACTGTATATTTTAATTTTCATAAGTTGAATATGCCTTGCAAATGGAGTTTCCAGGTTTGAAATATGAAATTGTTAGGTTTCATTACTTAAGCGAAGTGAAAGTGGTTATTAAGTAATTCTGTGAGAAAAAAATAATCTTATTCCTTTTTTTCTATTTGTTCAGGGAAAGAATGGCCATGAAGAGAGA
Source organism: Palaemon carinicauda (assembly GCF_036898095.1). Lineage (NCBI taxonomy): Eukaryota > Metazoa > Arthropoda > Malacostraca > Decapoda > Palaemonidae > Palaemon > Palaemon carinicauda. The sequence goes on along the minus strand of NC_090726.1, from coordinate 52,027,418 downwards.
GAGAGAGAGAGAGAGAGAGAGAGAGAGAGAGAGAGAGAGAGAGAGAGAGAGAGAGAGAGAGAGAGAGAGAGAGAGAGAGAGAGAGAGAGAGAGAGAGAGAGAGAGATTGTTATTATTACCAAATTCTTTTCTTAAGTCTACACTATTGTTGGGATAGAATTATTTAGGCTTTGAATTGTAAACGGGGGGTAGATACTATGAAAGGAAAACTTCATTTTGAAAATATAAAAATTAGTGTTAGAGTAAATTACAATAAATCATCAATTTCGTTTTCAAAACAAATTTTATAACATTTCACATGAAATGACCTAGAAGTTTACGTAACAGAAAAAAAATCCATTTAAATTTTACATTTAATCCTAAATTATCAATGCATGGGATTTATTTATTGACTGTCATTATTACAATCCTGCCTCACAGCCTCAGGATATTAATATAAGTAGATGAATATGCAGCTAATTAAGATATATTCCCCAAACATAAAACTACGAAGAAATGGCTTTTGCCTTAAATAGTGTTCTATTGGACCTTGAAATAAAGCATAACACTAATTTTTTTCCTGCATTATAAAATATTGAGTCTTTCACCTCATTTCCATTTCTTTTTACTAATAACACCTGAGTACAACATCGTATACAATTACATCACTTCTTTTGTATCATAGAGAAACTGTGTAGCTTAAAATTATGGACTAATCAACATTTTAAATAGTATTTATTTGATTGTTATTATCGTTTCTCAAGATGAGATATTTGAAGGAAAACAATACGGCACCAACAATTTCTCATTCTTTTTTTCTTTCCGTCTCTATTGGTAAAATAGTATTTAGATCTATTGGTTTTTTTATGTTAATAGAAAGTTAATTTTAATCAGGGCACCTTCTTTTCATTATTGAATTTATTCCAATTTCAATATTTCACTTCGCGTTCCATCGATTGCACATATTCCACTGGCATTTGCTATCATTAGTTATATATGCTTTAGACATGATCAATAAATAACTTGGTGATACGTTCGTCTTATGAACCTGTAAATATTTAAAAGAAATTAAATGAAAATTGCTAATCAAAGACTCTTAATTGCTACTTAAACATTTTCAATACAGGTTTCTCGATGTGTCGAGAACATTCCGTGTATAGAAAGATAGAAGGGTTTTATATCATTCAGCACCATTATAAATGTTTACATTATGACTAATTAAACTACATTATTATGGTATACTTGCATTTAAATAAATGATCTAATGAAAAAGCACGATATCAAAATGAAAGTGGGAAAGGGACATGTTAATTAAACTGGGTAAAAACAGCTTTCGGTTAAAAATCCATGATCGCTGGGCTTTGCTGCCAAGACGTCACTATCATCATGCCATAGAGGAAAGGACTGATGAAAAAAAAAAGTAAACTTACTTGAACAAACTTTTACGTCCCTAATACTAAGGGGCTAAGGGGAAGCCTCGCTCCTAAAGAAAAATGTGTGCGTGATTGTCCAAAACAGACGCAACAATTTACTTTAGGTATTTAGTTGGTCCAGTTGGAATTTTG
>NC_090726.1:52013374-52020874 GCF_036898095.1 Palaemon carinicauda | reverse complement strand
TCCGTCTCTCTGCATTTCATTCCAATTCTTGAGTTACTCTTGCTTTCATTTACTTATGACATTTTCAAGCATTTCCAATTTGTTTTATTATCCCTTGCAATTTCTCAATGGTACCCTTATCACTGATATATCTTTTGAGAACAATCATTCTCCACTTTATTCGTGATGTAAGTATTTATCCTAATATATATATATATATATATATATATATGTATATATATATATATATATACATACATACACAGTATATATATATATATATATATATATATATATATATATATATATATATATACAGTATATATATGTATATATGTATATGTATATATATATATATATATACAGTATATATATATATATATATATATATATATATATATATACATATATATATACATATATATAGATATATATATATATATATATATATATATATATATATATATATATATCAAACACTTTTTTTGCGTACTGTAATTATCAAAGGTAACCTAGCTTTTGTAATACCTATACGAGAACAACATTAATTAGTATCCAATGTAAACAGATGTATATTTTTACTCTTTTCTATAATTCATTTACCGATAATGCTTGGAAAGTCAGTGTAGTAGAATTTAACGAAATAATGAGGCACTCTAGTTTGAACCACAGGATTATTTTTACAGGTTAGGCCAGGGCTGGCGTTGGTTGTGGCAAATATTCATCTTAGGCCATAGTTAAGCATAACTGCTGGCCTGTTAATTATGGTTTCATTTTAAAGAACATTATAGTATTTCCTTTCGCTTCTAACAGATTATAGACAGGGGCTATTATTACTCTACAATTCCGATTGTTCTGGTTCTGCGTTAAGTGCGTTCTTTATACGGTTATATATATATATATATATATATATATATATATATATATATATATATATATATATATATATATATATATATATATATACTTCTTTCCGATTACGCTAAGCTCTCCCTGTCCCTCAGGTAGGGTGGGGAGGGAGTACTCACACCCTGGGGAGAGGGGTGCGTGGGCATGTGTGTGAATTTGAATATTTAGCTGTCATTTTTGACGGTTTGCATGCAGTTGTACCTTATAACTGGCTAAGAGATAATTGAATTAGTTCGCAAACCGAATTTGTCTTACCCGTGGCCTTTCAAGTGTAATGCCTTTTAAAGTTAACTTAGAGTATAATTACCTGTTCATTACTACGCTAAGTTTACCCGGTCTTTCCATTGCTCCATTGAAGGAGTCAATCGCTAATTGGGTACATCTCATGAAGTTAGCTAAGAAGATTATTTAGTGGACCAGAAATGGTTCTGTTCGCGAGGGAGGGAATGTCTGTGGTTTGTTAAAATAGGATCAAGTCATAAGCGTAATGGAGTGGGCGTCATGATGACATTTTAGGTATATTGCAATGCGAAATTACATTTAGGGGATGGTTATAGAGAAAAAACAATGGTAGTCACTGATATATTCCAGTCTTAACTGTTAAGTTGGCTGTAAAACCCTGTGCAGTGTAACTTCCACAGTGACTAATTACTTTATATGCCAAAATAAAAGTCTCATCAGTTTCACGTGAAAACCGCCATAAACAAAGTGTGCTATTCACCCCTACCTTTATATATATATATATATATATATATATATATATATATATATATATACATATATATATATATATATATATATATATATATATATATGTATATATATATATATATATATATATATATATATATATATATATATATGTATATATATGTGTGTGTGTGTGTGTTTGTGTGTGTGTGTGAGTATAATTTTCGTGTGTATCCTTCACGATATCTGTTCAATACCTTTATATATATATATATATATATATATATATATATATATATACATATATATATATATATATATATGTATATATATATATATATATATATATATATATATATGTATATATATGTGTGTGTGTGTGTGTTTGTGTGTGTGTGTGAGTATAATTTTCGTGTGTATCCTTCACGATATCTGTTCAACACTCTCTTGGTTTTCCTGATATATACAGTATGAGTGTGTATATGTATATATGTATATGTATATTTATAAATATTCACTTTATTGTTCTGGTTATCATTATTTTGAATTTATGTTCACTTAGATTACATCCTAGTAATATGTACTTTCACTTTAAATTTGTTCTTTGCAAAGTAAAACGTGGGAGGAGAAATATATGCAAATCATATCTATTATTATTCCGACCATCATCCTTGCTAGCCATTCACATCATATACATACAAGGGTGAAACCTTCAATAAAAAGAATGGGAATCAAAGTTTAACTTATCATTTCCAGCTCTTATGCCCTGTGCCCGCATCTCCGCCAGATTTGATTTATGTGTCAAAGTTGACCTACATTCTACAAGCGATCTGGAAGTTGTGAGATGTGGTTGCTTTGTAATTTCCTTAGTAAATAATTGTTTAAATAGTTTTCTAGGTGTGTAATATCTGTTTGTATTTGCTATTTAACGTTATTCGATTTTACTTTCTTTTGTTACACTACCATATTTTTTAAGGAAATTTCCCTTTTCGTTTATAGAGATCTTTGCGTTTTTGCATTTTGTTAAGTTATTTATTTTGCTCTATGAGCAGAATAAGTAAAAGCGACCATATTCTATATAAATTTTGCAATATCTGAATTGCGTTGCATTCTACTGTAGTATAAAGAAGAAGAGTAGGTTATAAGAACCATATTTATGATAGTTTAATCAGTCGTTAAACGAAATGTTAGTTGAAAAAAAAAATCACAAAGAAATATGGGTAAATCCTTTTTATTGTGTTGATACAAATAAGCAAATTCACTTTCGTTCCTTATAAATCATCCTTAAATCAAACAAGTAAACTTCAAACCCACTGTCTCTTTTTGCTTATTCATAAGGCTGTGAAAAGTTTTTTTTTTCTTTTTCCTAGAATTCCATAATTCTTAAATCAGTCGAGTTTTTTTTTAGATTCACCATATTTTTACATGGTTCTATAGTTTCTTGTTAGTTTGTTTCTTTGCATTTAATACTTGTATCTAACCCTCTGGGGATATCTTGCCCTTATTTCCTGATTCAATAGTTGTAGTTAGCCCCCATGGGATATGTTACCTTTATATCCCTGATTCAATACATCTTTGTAGTCCCCAGGGGGATATCTTACATTTATTTCCCTGATTCAATACTTGTATGTAGCCCTCAGGTAATATATTTACATTATTTCCCTGATATCAAACTTCCAAAACAAAATAACTTCGCTTCATATCTAAGACAAAAGAAGAAACCGCAGCGACAGCCCTCTTTAATATTCAGATTCTACATAAAAGTTTCAGTACTTACATCGTTTGAGCATTGGTTGTTCGTACGGCGTTCGGGCCCTGGGCCGTAAAGACTCCTCCTGAAGGCTGCCAAACCTTCGTTACGACTGACAGAGGGGGCGGCGTCGACCGTGGTGAGGAAGCCGTCGCAAACGATGAGGGCAATGAAGGCCCAGGCCTTCAGCATACACATGAAGCTGTTCATCTGTTGGAGCAATAAGGAAGTGGGATTAGCAAGGTGGGGGAGGAAGGAAGATTGATTTTGATCATTATAGGTGCTATGGTCATTAACCCTTTCACTGCCATTGGGGTCTTAGTTGAAATTTGAAAAGGAAACTCTCTTTTAAAATCAACTAACTATAGGAAGTTGGTATTCAATAGAAAGGTGGTGATGAGATATTTCCATTAAATATTAAGAAGCTACGGTTTGTGTGGACTTGAAAGATTTTGCTACATCAGAAGCTTCGTTGAATTCACAACTGGCAGTGAAAGGGTTAAGAGATTATGGGTGTAATGCCATCATTTAAATAATGCTTTCCTGACAACTAAGGTTGCCAGTATAGAGCATTACTCCGCCTAGGCCACCGCCTGAGGTCAGTAGCTTTGTACGTTTGTGTGTTACTGGCTTATTTGGAGACTTAGCGATCAGATTTAAATAAAACATGACAAATATATACGTCTGGTGGTTTTAATACGAACCAGATTTCAACTCTCAACCTTTATCAAATTAATGATGTTCGCATTAAGAAAGATCCATGTTTACTGTATTTGCCTAGGTTCATCTAATCCTGTCCGACTGTTCTTGAGATACACTGTCAGCGTTTACTCAGTGACAAAGGATATAACGACATCGCCCCCAGCTTAGTTTAGATAGGTAATTATCATAGCATATTGTACATGGGGCTAACGTGTATATATATTCAGTAGAAAATTAATGTTATTTTAAATGGTTGTTCAAATACACATTCTCTCTCTCTCTCTCTCTCTCTCTCTCTCTCTCTCTCTCTCTCTCTCTCTCTCTCTCTCTCTCTCTCTCTCTCTCTATTGAAGACCTGTCTTCATGATAAGTATAAGCAGAATATTCTTCTTTTGAAATCGACTGGTCTTAGATATAAATCAATCTCTAATAATTTATTTTGCCCCTTTTTCACCCTCTATTAAAAGGTACATTTACTTTTCTATGTATTTGAATTCTGCCAGTGCAATTTTATTTCCCCTTAACAAGCTTAAATTAGTCCTTTAATTTTCGGTATGCGTATGAGGGAAAAGAGAATCTTAACTATGAGAGAAAAAGTAGTGTTTGGGTTAATATTTTAACTACATTAGTATTTCCATAGGCGTAGCTGAATATACAAATAGCATTTTAAGCTTAATCATTTGCAGGATATAGGAATATATATACATACATACATACATATATACAGTATATATATATATGTATATATACATATATATATATATATATATATATATATATGTATATATGTATATACATATATATATATATATATATATATATATATATATGTATGCATATATATATATATATATATATATATATATATATATATATATATATATATATATATATGTATTGTATAAGAGATGATAATGTTATAATAGAAATGAAGTTGACAGACTATTCGCATGGATAGAAGCAAAGAACTCAGCGAACACGAACGTTCCCTAACGTCAAAAGGTTAATTGTCGAGAATCAAAGGAAATCTTACTAAATAAGAGAAAAGAACCACGAGTAAGAATTTGTAGTGGGATCAATTACATTTTGTTACCAAAAATTAGGATAATGGAGCTAAGAGTTTCTGTGTTCGTAGTTCGCTCGGTGTTAGAATGCCTGAACTTTTTGGCATGATGGGGACCTTTGAGTAGTTTCTATTTTTGTGCTCCATTCGTTCATTAGATTGCCTGACCTTTTTAGCCTTATATGAACTCTGGATAGTTACTGTTTTTATGCCATTTTTGTTCATTATATTACCTGACCTTTTCGGCCTAATATGAACTCCGGATAGTTACTAGTTTTATGCCGTTTTTATTCATTAGATTGCCTGACTTTTTTTTACCTAGCAGTTAGGCTACTCTGAATAGTTTCTGTTTTATGCTTCCTTCGATTATTAGTTTGCCTGACCTTTTAAGTCTTATATTTGCTCTGAATAGTTATTGTTTTATGCTTTGTTCATTCATTAGATTGCCTGACCTTCGTGGCTAACGGTGCTCTGGATAGTTACTGTTTTTATGCTTCGTTCATCCATTAGATTTCCTGACCTTTTTGGTCTTTCAGGTGCTCTGGATTGTTTTGTTTTTATGCTTCGTTCGTTCATTAGATTGTCTGACGTTTTTGGCCTAGCAAGTACTCTGGATAATTTGTTTTTATGCTTCGTTCGTTCATTAGATTGCCTGACCTTTTTAGCTTGACGGGGCCTCTGAGTATTTTCTGTTTTTATGTTTCGTTCGTCGTTAGATTACCTGACCTGTTTGGCCTGAATGTACTCTGGAGAGTTTCTGTTATGCTTCGTTTTTTTTTCATCAGATTGCATGACCTTTTTGGCTTGAAGGGCGCTCTGGATAGTTTATGTTTTTATGCTTCGTACCATTTCTGTTTTTTACGCTTGGAATTGCTGAGAAATCTCTCCCTCTCTTAGAAAAACTTGACCCTTCTAACGTTACAGCTCCAAGTGATTATCTAATCATCACTTGTTGCCAATCGCGAGGACAATCTTGTGATAAAATGTTCGTTAAGATCCACGTGTCTTTTTGTATAGTAAGGCTTACAAACAATTAAGTACAATCCTACTTTAATTGGCTTAGGCAATTTACACACACGCATATCTATTTCCTAGGAAGCAAGCTAGCTCTCATAGAAGACCTCTTTCTGCGGGTAACAGAAGTCTTTGTGGCACTTATATCCTTATAGCATGCGTGAAAGGTATTTCGATACCGTTATCAGTGTAATCTAAATTATCCTCTTCTTGTTTATATCAGATTGACCCCCGGCGCTTGGTTCGTAGTACACCCTATCATAGTGACTCAACAGAAGACATTTTATAATACTGATAAATCTTGATGCCATGTGGTTCTTGAGGACATAATCTGAATTGCTCAGTAGCATTATCAAGTATTTCATTGCATAAATGAGTGTGTGTGTATATATATATATAAGTATATATATATAAATATATATATATATATATATATATATATATATATATATATATATATATATATATATATGTCTGTGTGTGTACTGTATATGTATATATTTACATATATATACATATATATATATATATGTATATATATATGTGTGTATATATATGAATTATATATGTATATATGTGTGTATTTATGTATGTGTGTGTGAGTGTGTGTAAATAATTTGTTAGATTTTTCACTAATGCCTAAGTCTTTCATAATTTCAATTGTTGAGCCACAATTTTAGGTAAAAGCATAATTTAAGGGGAATTGAAAGTTACTCATGAATAGCTGGAGCAAGGGTCAGTGACAATGTCCTAGATAGCAGGACAATGCCCTAGAGATTGACCATTTATACATATGATTAGCTCCCAAGCCCCCTTCTTCACCCAAGCTAGGACCAGCGAGAGCCAGACAATGGGTGTTGGTGACTAATCAGGTAGACCTATGAGCTCCCCCAACCCACCCATCCTTAGCTCACAAGGATGGTGAGGTTGCAGATACAACAAGAAACTATCGAGCTGTGGGGGACTCGAACCCCATTGTGACAATCGTAAGAAAGGAACGTTTACTATAGGTATACAGATCCTTTAATACGTATTAAGTGCATCTGATCGGTTCAGTATTCAAACCTAGTTTATACCTCTGAAATTATGCAAATATTATAGCTGACGGTAAATATCCACAGCATAAACCACCGAAGCTGATCGTGATTGGAGTAAGCTAGAAATCTCATCACTCATTCTGATTTTGCAATTAGCTGTAGATTGTTTAGTAACATTAAGGATGATAATAATATGGACTTAATAGTGTAACCCCTTTTACTCCCTAAGTACTATCATTAACTTTACAACATCTGTCAGATGTCGTAGAATAGTTTTACCTTGCGATTATGTAATGCATATACATGTATATATATATATATATATATATATATATATATATATATATATATGTAAA
>NC_090726.1:52005874-52010874 GCF_036898095.1 Palaemon carinicauda | reverse complement strand
TAACTCTTGAGTCATCAGCAGCCATTCCCTGGTCCTAGCTTGTGCGGAGAAGGGGCTTGGGCGCTGATGATATGTATGCAATATATGGTCAATCTCTATGTCATTATCCTGCTAGCTACAGCAGTGTCTCTGACCCTTGCCTCTCCATTCATGAGCGGCGTTTAAACCTTTAATCATTTTGAAATTGAATGTTCCGCATAAATCCTTCTAAGCTTGTTGATAGAATTTCTATATACTCCTCGGAAAACTAATCCAAAGAGCTTTAGTGAGCCTACCGGTAATAAAATGTTCGCCTAAATCCCTTTCAGTTATGTAGACGGGCATCCTTTTCAGTCATTATAAATTATGCATTACACAAATTTTAAGAGGAATACATAATTAGCTGACGGGTCATGTAATTGCGGATTCATAATGTAGATAGATAGATAGATAGATATTTACCGCATAAACACATGTATAAATACATTACATGCTTAAATCGACTATTTACATTTGAATCAAGATCAAAAGGCACAGGTTAGAATACTGTATATATACAGTATATTATATGCATATAAGTCCTTTTTTTTTATTCAAGAGAACATTAACAACAAAATCTCTGTTGTTATCCCTTAATCCCGGTTGTCATAGAAAGCACACACATTCCATAATAAATCCTCTTTAGTTTAGAAACTTTTTACTCCTTTAAACAGATGGCTTTCATAGAAGCTCTTAATCTTTGGATTCAAAGCAACTGATGTTCAGGAATGTGTTTGCAAAGTGTCCCACCTGTTTTAGAAAACCTAAGGGAAGATGATAAAGCCTCTTGTGGAGAGAGAGAGAGAGAGAGAGAGAGAGAGAGAGAGAGAGAGAGAGAGAGAGAGAGAGAGAGAGAGAGAGAGAGAGAGAGTTATTATTAAGCAATTTGGTCAATAAATAAAATTTCCACAATGAGGACAGGAAATCTTTTATCCACTGCCTGATTATTTAGAAGGATTGTTTAATGTAATGATAGAAAGAAGACAAGTCTTGATTCATGAAAGAGTTAAGAATGATAAATGTGAAAACTTGAATTTTTGTAAAGGATTATCACTGGAGGTGTAAGAAAGGCAATAAAGAACTTAGTGAGGACAATGGAGATGACTGGATCATTCACAAAATACACTTTTACTAGTTTGAGTACCAAAAAATGAATGACACTGTTGTAAGGCATGTTCTTTGAGGAAAGGTATCAAAGAAATAGATCAAGAGGATCATTATCCCATTGTTTTATAGAACACCTTTAAATGTTTATAGAAGAGCTCTTAGTGAAGGAGAGACATCATCGGTAGGGTAATTGGTTTGTTCTGATATTAGATTATATGCGAAAATTTAAGATGAGAAATTCGATGCGCGTGATTTTTTCGGTTTTAGAATATAAATGGTAGTATGTTCAGCGCAATAAGAATTTAGTATCTTAGTTGGCTTAGGTCAAATAAATGTATGAAGTGACAGGTTTGATATTAAGATCGGTCTTTGTTGTGCAATCTATATGAAAGGAATGATGAAAGAAATTAGGGATGTCTGTAAATGTCGGAAAACAAGGACATGAATCAAGTGATGATTATACATAGACAGAGTAGAAAGAGAGCAAGAGTTGCAGAGAGAGGTGGAAGAACGTTTGAGGAAACTTGAATGGTTGTAAAATTGGAGAAGTGGTATATTAATTCATAAATAAGAAAAAGAACTGAAGGGTGTTTGAGGAAAGTTGTATGTATGATGCTGAAGAAATTATTCTTTGCGTTGAAAGGATCTGTAGTTGTTGAACTTTAAACAAATCAAGAACATTGAACCTGTTGAGATAATTGCTCTCTTGCCACATGGCAATTAAAGGATTTGAAGAGGTCTAATTTTTCCCTTTCTGAGTGGGGATTATTGAACGTGGTGAAATGGTTTGCGTACCGTCATGATTAGCAAAGCTTTACTAGGCAATGCCATCCATACTAGTTTGGTATGCTGTGAGCTATCAGATGAAAACCACCCACCATCACCAATCCACAGTGGCCGGCGTGCTGATGAAAATTGGCCAAACCCCAGACATGATTAATGACATGTCTGAAGCGTTTGTCCTGCAGTTGACTAGAAACGGCTGTATTTGTTGTTATTGTTGTTTAAATATAGAATAGAAAGAGATAAATGGTAGTATAGGAAAATTAGTAAGCAAAAATAATTCAGGGGCTTTAGTCATGTATGGAAAATGGGAAAGGATACATTGGCTTAGAGGGCGAATTATTTGGAATACTGGCGAGGAAAGAGAGAAGAGGGAGACTTGAAAAGTACTGCATTGATGGTAGGAGCGTTAGAGCTAAATGGTCTCAGTACGAGGAAGTAACTGCTGAGCTGTAGAATTGAACTATTTTGTTCACTTTATACGCATTTTATATTGAAGTGTACTTTCCTATTACTGATAACCTAAGGTAAATATTCTAAGGATTATAGTAAAAAGGATATTCAGATTAGGTGCCAGTAGAATCATTTTGATTGTCTTTATCTCAAGTACTGTTTGATAGGGAACTACAGTAGGTCAGCTTCTAATCAAGCCATAAGGAAAAGAGGAGATTAAAGAATTAGGTCAAGGCGACTACAAAATGTAAAAGGTCTTTGATTTTATACGCAGTAGAGGATACAAAGTCTTTCATTTTACGAAAGGAAATTTAGTTCTTGATTTCTTTAGTATATCCAAGATCAAGAAGACGGTTCCTTACCTATTTGTCTATCTATCGATCTATTTGTATATATAGTAATAATTAATTATATGATTATTTCATTTACGTATTTATAGATAAGAATATAAGCTATTGCTGGGCTATATGTTATTGGTATTTTCAATTGGATCTTTACTTTATATATCATTATTAGTTTTGTTATCTATGAGTAGTAGGAGTAGTAGAAGTTGTAGTAGTAGTAGTAATAGTAGTAGCAGTAGTAATGTCAGATAAGTCAGCGAAACTGATAAAGAAAGGCGATTGATGGCTTATAGTTTCTGTACCAAAGTAACATCAATACTTATAAACAAAACTAGAGGAATTCATGCTATTTTTATACTTCCTCCATCAGTATATAAAAGAATGAATTCACGTTTCCAATTGCTCAGCTGTGACCTAAGAGCAAGTTCTAAGAATATGAATTAGACATAATCGTACAGTTCAAAGAAGCGATATAAAGACCGTAGCAGACGAAGCGTCGCATTTATAGCTAATATCCTGCCATTTAAATATCATAGAAAAATTGGTCCCAAAATTGACATCCTCCATTTATCCTATAGAGTTTTAGAGACTACTACTACTACTACTACTACTACTACTACTACTACTACTACTACTACAAACTTTAAATGGAGTGGCACTTCAAAAATGTACGAAAGCGCCTGAGGCCCAACTGAATAAAAACTATTTCAAGATTCTTGCTCATCTTCATAATGGTCGTTGGACTTAATTAAGTATCCATCCCCTCAGTTAGCATTCACTTCTCACGCAAATCAACTGGAACTGACGTAATCAATTATCATTTTCATGACGTTAACTGGAGAACGGTTATTTATATTAGGCTAGATTAATCTGATTACATGGAAGGATGGGATGGACGAACCCATCAGCAGTCAATAGCAATTTTAGGTACTTTTGCTTGGCGTTTCTTTCGACTTCTATAGGAATGTTATCTATACTTTTCTGCTTTTATATTTTTGTTTATGCATATCTGTATTCAGATACCTACTATGAGCTTTTACAGATAAACGAATTTACATAAATAGTTACTAGCAAAGGTTATATTTGAAATATTAACTGTTTTATCTAGTGTTAAGTATCCTTATGCATGATTTTGCCCTAAAGCAAAATAAGTGAAAAATTGAGGACGTTTAATTTTCTTTTTGTTGAGCATCGTATAAAATTATTGCTGTCTATTTTAGCTTAATTCATTAATTTTCTTGTATTTTTTTTTTATTTCTTGTTATCATTCATGCTTTAATTTCTTTAGTCAGTAAATGATTAAGAAAATACACGATTAACCAAGACATTCCCTCATGACCCATGGTGTTGAGGCGTCCAATTGATATCAAGCATAAAGGGAACCTTTAAAGGTTTTAAAGGCCGCTATTGAATGGCAGAGGCAAGGGACAGTGCCATTGCCCAATCAAGCGGAACAATGCCCTAGAGACTGACTATATTACATACGATCAGCGCCCAAGCTAGGACCAAAGAGGGCCAGGCAATGGCCGCTGATGACTCAGCAGATACACCTATAGGCTCCCCCCCCCCCCCTCTTTAGCTCACAAGGATGGTGAGGTTGCAACGACCAAAGGAACTAACAAGTTTGAGCGTGACTCGAACCCCAGTCTGGCAATCACCAGGCGAGGACTCTACCACCCAGGCCGCCACAACCCTAAAAAACTTTAAAAACTCCAGACTGTTGCTACCCAAAGTCTTTCAAATATCCCGCACATTCTAGCTGGAATTAGTGTGACAAGAATATTAATTTCGAGTTCTTGTTGTTACTGTGGCAAGCGGCATCAGTATTTGCGTTACAATAGTTTATATGGTGATATTTATTATTATTTATTTTTATTATTATTATTATTATTATTATTATTATTATTATTATTATTATCATTACTATTATTATTGTTGTTGTACTCCATTTTATTCTGTAATCATTCGTTTACTATGAACGTCACCCACCATTCACCGAAGACAAAGTCATACAAAGGACATATTACTTACTGCCTTCCAACTTTCTCTTTGCGTCATTCAAATTCCCCACTGACTCAATTTAGCCACATCTTCAGAAACTCCTGACTAAAAAGTCACATGCGTATACATACGCACGCTCGTGACTATACCATTAACATTTACGCAAGACATTGCGTTGACTGTTCTTAAGATTTGACCTTCAAGAATGGCCTAATGAAAAGTATCAACTTATTGCTGGATGGCAATTTTTTTTTATTACGGTTTTCAAGGAAGAAACTAAGGTGATGGAAAGAA
>NC_090726.1:52000874-52003374 GCF_036898095.1 Palaemon carinicauda | reverse complement strand
AAAGATGGTATTAATAAGTACTTCCTATCATAATGATATAAGTAAAGTTGGAAGGGCCTTGAGGTGGGAATCCTCTCTCTCTCTCTCTCTCTCTCTCTCTCTCTCTCTCTCTCTCTCTCTCTGAATAAATACGGTTGCTAAAACGTCATGGTATCCGTGGTCCTTTCTTTGCCCTTTGAACTAAGGCTCAGCCGTCTAAAGTGGCCTTGCCATCCTCGCGTACTGTAGCCACCGAAGAAAGATCTAGTTTTGTACTTTTTTTTCTTTTGTACTTCAGAATAATAAGAGAGATGGACAGCCGTTTGGGGAATGTGCGATGAGACACCAGTGAATTAGTATGACTTGTACCATGTAACATTAACGCTAGTTCTACTCAAGGACAATGAAGTATAGGTCACTTTTTTAAGACCATGACACGACAACTTGTGACTTTATGTTTGTTGTTTACTTGTTTTTGCTTAAACATTATTTTGGTTAGAATGTTTCTGAAGTTTACCTGTATAGGAATTGAGTAGATGCTTACTTTCAAGTCGTATTGTTGAAGTAGATATTAAATATGATTATGAGTACTGAATACTCACTCTTATGTTGTTTGTGTTTGTTCTTGTTCTTCTCTTATCAAATACCTTCATTATGCTGAATTTACTGTATGTCTCCAAGTGTTTGTTTATTGGTGGGTATGCATGTTCATACGTAAACATGAATATGGTACAAGGAAATTTAAGGCAAAATGAAGATGCTGCAACAGAAAATCTCAAATTGCAAGCAACTAAACAGGTAAGAACAGGCCAGAATATAAACAGGGCAGGTGCAGATAGGGAAAGGACACATGAATGCCACCCGAGTAAACACGGGAGGACTTGGCTTTAATTTCATAGTCCTCTTCTTGCTCCGCACTGATGGGACAATGAGTCATCCTTTGGAGATCTCGAGTGTTGGGTTAAGTCGGCTCTTATCAAGGCACTTGATAAATCGCTTTGTGATTGACAGGATTGTCGATTTCTTCCTTCTCTTATATTTCGTTATTTTTCAAATTAATGTATAGTTGATAACGGAAGGGGGCGGGGCCTCTGGTGGCGTATCACTTCGGTTAATTCTAAAGTCCAAAGGACAATACGCAGTACTCCAATAATATTGCGTATAATTACGAACACGTGATAATTTGGTCGCCGTTAACACAAGCTGATTCTTTGTTTATTTGTTTTGAGTCGGAAACCATTTTCCATTAAGTTAATGGTTTAATATTTCCGTTTAACATTTTTAATTGTTTATTTATCGGTTTTAATCGATTCAATGGTTTTGCTTCTGGCCTTGGTATTGTATAGCTATGCTTCGAACGCAACGCATCAGTCTATTCATTATTATTATTTATATTATTATCATTAATATTAGAATTATTTCAGCCCAAGTGAAATAAATTAGAATAAAATCTCAGCTAGTAAAAAGAGTCAGGTAGACAAGGAAGCCTTTCTAAAGGAAACCCCTTAGAAGACAAATTGTGATCTTTTTATTATTATTATTATTAATATTATTATTATTATTATTATTATTATTATTACTTGCCAAGCCGCAACCTTAGTTGGAAAAGCAAGATGTTATAAGCCCAAGGGCTCCAACAAGGAAAATAGCCAAGTAGGAAAGGAAATATGGAAACTAAAGAAAAGTAATTGACAGTTAGAATAAAATATTTTAAGAGCAGTAACATTAAAATAATTCTTTCATATATAAACTATAAAAGCTTAAAAAAAAAAAGATGAAGAAATATAAGATAGAATAGTGTGCCCGAGTGTACCCTCAAGCACGAGACCTCTACCTTAAGACAGCGAAAGACTATGGTACAGAGGCTATGCACTATCAAAGACCAGAGAAAATTGGTTTGATTTTGGAGTGTCCTCCTATAAGAGCTGCTTACAATTTCGAAACAAGTAAAATAACGAAAAATTCCCAAAGACCAATTATAATGAGGACGAATGGAAAATTAGTAATGTTCAGTTGATGAGAAAAGTGTTTAAACATCATTTCTACTATGACAATGTGACTTTGGGACAGAGACTAAACAAGGGTGGCACCGAAAGATAAGATTCATATGATAGATGGTGACAAACCAAATTCAAGACTAAAAGCAAGAGTATATTTCTCTTGGAGAAAAAATAAGGAAATGAGTTCATGAGGCATGAAGCGAAGAGGGCGTAAGAGGACATATTCTCGTGTCCTACTCTTAATTATATAAGAAAATGAAGTTTATTATTATTATTATTATTATTATTATTATTATTATTATTATTATTACTGGCTAAGCTACACCCGAGTAGGAAAAGCAGGATGCTATAAGCCTGAGGGCTCCAACAGGGAAAATAGCCTAGTGAGGAAAGGAAGTAAGGAAATAAACAGAGGAGTTATATGTACGATCAAATTCCGGCTTTGCACTTAGATTTAAATGACAATGAAATTATTGTATTGGAACAAAGAATTGTAA
Organism: Palaemon carinicauda; assembly: GCF_036898095.1. NCBI lineage: Eukaryota > Metazoa > Arthropoda > Malacostraca > Decapoda > Palaemonidae > Palaemon > Palaemon carinicauda. Next base: position 52,000,898 of record NC_090726.1, on the reverse strand, counting down.
GATTGAGAAACTTCGTTGTGGGAC
>NC_090726.1:51997013-52000374 GCF_036898095.1 Palaemon carinicauda | reverse complement strand
TATATATGTGTATATGTATATATATATACATGTATATATATGTATATGTATATATATATATATATATATATGTGTGTGTGTGTGTGTGTGTGTTTGTGTGTGGGAGTATGTTTCTTTGGGTGATGAGAAGATTACTGAATAAGATATATTTAAAATTCGCAAACTTTTATTAAGTACAAAGGGGCGGCCATATTCGAATCAATCCATTGCAATAGAACCATTAAGGAAAACTATGGAGAGAGAGAGAGAGAGAGAGAGAGAGAGAGAGAGAGAGCACTAAGGAAGTAGGAAGTAGGAAGTGTTGGAATGAATGGAGATTTACGAGATGTATGAAGATGAGTCTTCACGAGGAAGTGCTCCCGGATCGCGTATGAGGAAGCTGCTACTAAAGACCCTCCTTTTCTTAAAGTTGTTTGGCATTGAACGACCAGGGAGGGGTCATTGTACAGTATCCTCACTTCCCTTTATTATTTGGGGAAGGAAAGGGGAAATGGGAAGTGCGTTTTTTTTCGGGGAAGTTTGGCCTAATTTGGGATGTATGCTAGATCGGTATTTTTTTGTTTTGTTTTGTTGTGGTGGGGTGAGTTAAAAGATTTTGGTATATTTCATCAGTTTTTATTCGATTTTTAGCGTTCCTCTTCGGTAGACATACAATTTTTCTCTTAATTTCTATGTTTGGGAGTGGTGTTGTTTAAAAAAAAATTGTTTATTTCATCAGTTTCGTATTCCATTTTAGCAATCTTCTCCGTTAGACATATAAATTTTCTCATGTTTTTTTTTTTGGGGGGGGGGGTTAAAAATTGGTATATTTCGGGACTTTTGTATTCCATGTTTAGCAATCTTTTCTGTTAGACATGCAATTCCTCTCTTAATAGGTGAGTTTTAGTTTAAACAACTGGTATACTTAGTTTTGTGTTCCATTTTTAGTCATCTTCTCCATTAGACGTACAATATTACCTTTTATCTTCTCCCTGTGCCATTTTATCTTATAATCCTTTAACTATATGATTAACCTGTTACTAATTCCATAGCCTTCTCTCGTATATAAACGTGTCATTACTATAGATACCATACAATACCACAGAATCACAGAGAATAGTTAAGACAGATGTGAGATCCCAGCTGATAATGGCTGACCATGAGAGGGTTAGAGTTGGTGTGTACATTCAGGAAGATGTGACGTGTGATATATAGTTTTGCCTACTTAAGACGAAGGCCACAGGCCTCTACAAAAGGAAATTATGTAATAGATGCTTCTCGTTCCTAAACACTGGAACCAGATGTATGAAACGTTATTGTACTTGCTTCTTTTTTTTCTGTATTGCGAAATATTTCGTTGGAAGAAATGTATTTCTCTTTGTTAGGATGAAACCTCTCTCTCTCTCTCTCTCTCTCTCTCTCTCTCTCTCTCTCATTATAGTTAATAATAGATTAAATTAGTAGCTACAAGTATGCACGAGAAGTAGAAATTATTGCTTGACCTTTATCATTCGAATCTTTATATATCAGAAGTGTTTTTTGTTTCGCTCTATAAGCTGTCGTTGCTTCATCTTCTAGATAATTGGTTTTAGAAGTATAAATTGAATTCCAGATCTAATCTGTTAAAGTATTTATTAGATATACGATTCTTTTATATCAAAATATCATAGTCGTCAGCATCAGATTTATTGAACCAAGACCTGCATACTTTTTGGTATTTACATCTTTCTGCAGTGAACCAAACGTGATGTGAATTTGGGTTTTATTAAATAGGTCATGGCATCGAATTTGTATATATATATATAAATATATATATATATATATATATATATACTGTTTATATATATATATATATATATATATTCTACTATTCAGCTCTATCTATTTGATGACGTCATGGCTACCACAGCTCCCTGTTTAAGTAATTTTTTTTTTTTTTTTTTTTTTTTTTTTGTACCTTAATGACACTATAAGAAAAGATAGCTATTCCAGCTATGGCCAAATTGTGGAATAATCTTCCTTAACAGGTATTTGGATAAGTGGAGCTTCAGAAGTTCAAACTTGCAGCGAATATTTTTTATGTTGAACAGGCTGACAGAAGTCTCTTTTTATAGTTTAAATAAGACATCTATTTTAACGTTGTTACTGATCTGAGATATTTTTTTTTTAATTTCTTATTCGTTACTTCTCATGTATAATTTATTCATTTCATTATTTCCTTTCCTCGCTGGGATATTTTTCCCTGTTGGAGCCTTTTGGGCATATAGTATCATGCTTTTCCGATTAGGGTTGTAGCTAAGCTAGTAAAAATAATGATAATAGTAATCAGAAATTTTACGGTTTCGTTCCAAGCTTTCTAATCAGTGGAAAATTTACGTAAGTAATCTTGGAAAAAACTAATCAAACTCTTGGGTGATTAATATCTGTTCTTATCAAGAAAAAAAAAATGGAATCTTTCGCTCTTCCTCTCCAGCTTTGGGGGTTAAAAGGTTAGCTTAGTGCGTATCATCTGGCATTGCAGCTACGAGGGTCACTGGTGTCGATTTGTAAGGATTTAGACTTACAATTGATGTACCCATTTGCGATTAAGGGCGAGGAATCTTGTACCTAGTTGTTACTCGGGGCAGCCCAGAACTAGTGATAAGTTATCAGTACTTCTGGAAAATTTGTTTTCTTGGTATGATTTAATGTGGGAATGCCTGATTGGACTAATATTCGCCACATTGGAGCGAATCATTCATAAGATTCTCCTATTTTGTAGACGAAAGAGAAGCAATATTATTAATATAACCCCCCCCCCCTTCTTTCACACGCCCCAAAATCCCAGCTTTTCAGAACGAAGGTCTCTGATATGTTTTTTTATCTATGTCTGGGTTTGGCCACATTATCACCATGCTAGCCTCTGCGAATTGGTGATGGTAGTAGTCTTTAGCCTGATCACTCAAACCAACCTAGTATGGGTGTCCCTGCCTGGTACAGCTTTGCTGATCTTGGCTATACAAAAACCCTTTCATCTCGTTGAGATATCTCCACTCAAAAAGGGTATGTAAAAGTCAACATATGGTATTTTGCTTCCAGAGGCAGAAACGAAAACACATGAAAGATATGATGGAGATCAAAATATTCACAAATGAAAAGTGAACGAGCGATGGTTGAAAGAATTCGAAAGTTCGATGAAAAAACAAGAGAAGGGAAGAGAAACAGAACGAAAACATGAACAACATAGGAATCGGTGCCATTTATTCAGTTTCCTGACTATCATTTGACCTACTTTTATGACACATTTTTTCTTCTTGTTACCCTTCCTCTCTCTCTCTCTCTCTCTCTCTCTCTCTCTCTCTCTCTCATTTTCTAGAAACTTAAAGGCCTTGGATTTACGGTG
>NC_090726.1:51987013-51994513 GCF_036898095.1 Palaemon carinicauda | reverse complement strand
TATAACCCTTGTTGGAAAAGCAGGATGCTATAAGCCCAAGGAGCTCCAACAGGGAAAATAGCCAAGTGAGGAAAGGAAACAAGCAAAATTGAATATTCAAAGAACAGTAACAATATTGAAATAAATATTTCATATATAATCTATAAAAAAACTTAAACCAAGTAAGAGGAAGAGAAATAAGATAGAATAGTATCCACTAGCGTGTGTGTGTGTGTGTGTGTGTGTGTGTGTGTGTGCGCGCGCGAGCGCTTATACAAGACGAAACCGGTTAGAATTCCCAGTTTTCATTTTTTACGGCTATTTCATTTTACCAGTACGAGATATGTCTGTCTGTATGTCTGTATGAGTGGTTAAAACCTGTACATCCGTAAGGATATATCAAGTGAACTTATTTATTTAATAAAGTCGTTTAAAAGACACGTAAAAGTCCTAACAACAAATTAATAGAATTAGACATATATTAACTGTAAACTTCCTGATACATTTTGAATATTTTTAAGGCAAAAATTATTTAAAATATCCTAAACTCAAAATTTTTAGAAGATAGAATAAAAAATGTAGAGAAATTCTAGAAAACTCACGAATAGAATAAAAGAATTAGACAAATTCGAATAGACAAAAAAAAAAGAGTAAAATTTATTAAAAGCACCGAAGAGTAGACAAAAAAGGAGCAAAATATATTAAAAAAACATCGAAGAATAGGTCGAGAAAAGCATTATCTGTTATAAACGTCGAAAAAAATTGAACACAATAGGAACATCTGTTAAAAACATCAAATATACCGAAAAAGGCAAAATGTATTAAAACACAGAAGGATAGACCAAAAAGAGCAAAATCTATTAAAGAAATCGAATACTCACGTTTAGACGAAAATCTGCGAAGTGCAATTAATTGGAGAAAAAACTTCTTAGATGCCCCCAAACGTCTTGACGATGACCCGCAAAAAGTTTCTTTCACTCAAGAACCCGCTTAGATTTTTTCGCAAAAGTTCGGTCAGGTAAAAAAGTGTAACACGAAGCACCAGCCAGGCCGCTGTATGTGTGTATGATACGCGTAATGAATATCACTTAAATCAGAATGACCGTGTCTCTTTCTCTCCCTCTCTTTCTCTCTCTCTCTCTCTCTCTCTCCTTTCTCAGTCAGGGACTCCTCACTGCCAGAGTTGTAGAGGGGGAGGTGATATTAGGTCGGTCTCCGTATGGTATAATGTGAGCTGAGGCTTCTCCTTCGCTCTTATATATACTGCCCGCCTCAAGCCTCGTCTTTTGACTTGGCGGACGTACACACGCTCTCACGCACACACTTACTGTTGCATTGGCTTTTTTTTTTTCTTTTATTCTTTTTTTTTTCCTGTCGCGGTTTTCTTTTGCTTTTGCGTGTGACCTCGATGTGGGATGTAGATGTGTGTAAATAAGGTAATGTGAACATGGAAAGATATAACTTTTTTCATGACTGTGCATGTAAAGATGTATTGAATCCTTGGTTACACATCCACAATATATACTCTTCCTATACACACACGTACACACACAAATACACACACACACACACACACACATATATATATATATATATATATTTATGTATATGTACATATATATATATATATATATATATTTATAAAGATACATATATATTATATATATATATATATATATATATATATAGATAGATAGATAGATAGATGTACATACACATGTATTTCTTCAATACACCCCCACATATTTATGTATTTATGCTTTATATATATATATATATATATATATATAATATATATATATATATATATATATATATATAAATATATACATATATATAATATAAATATATATATATATAATTTATATATAATATATATATATATATATATATATATACATATATATATATATACACCTATGCTTGTATCCGTTTTGTGGATTAATGATACTCGAAGGGTACAGCCTTTCGGTTTCTTGACAGTGCTTTATGGGGAAGGCTGACTCCAGCAGATACTGGAACCTATTTACAGCTTGGTGGATTGACCGATGGTACGCCAGGAGTGATCCACGACTCACCAGACGTTAGCTAATTGCTGTAACACTCAGCCATGAGCCTATATTGGGTAATTTCACTTTTTAACTCAAATAAACTGAAATAACCAGTTGCGTCTTTTACTTTTCTTATACCCAACGCAGAAAGTTTTACCCGTATCACTGTTTCATATAACTGCACTTGAGAGTTTATCGGTAGCTCGTTGAACTTCTCATACATTCTACGCCATACTTTATTACCCTACTCTAATACTCTTGTTTATTCTTTCATTCTATTTACCCTTTCCCAATTTACATTTCCTCCTTCTCTTATAACATGAGAATTATGCAATGCACCTTTCCTCAAGACTGTCATGCTCAATTCTCACTACACATTCAAGCCACCGCAGAGCAATGGCCCATCCAGTACATTACCTATGCAAAATTTTGTTGTTTAACCTTATTTTCTCATTTCACACCCTTCTGGCCATTAACACCAACAATATACTACACAAACAATACTTATAGACACATTGTGCCTTCTATATTCTGTTTGTACTTGAGTCACACTTCACTTCCATATAATAAGTTGGCTAAACACCCCCTTCCTACACCTTATCTTCCAAGCTTTACGCCGAGATGCTGCTTTGTCCTTTACTATGCTTTCTATGATTAGGTTGCCTTGGTTGAATATATTGTGAAATAGCCAGAATGAATCAGTAGATTTCACCCATACTAACATTCATTCCCATGTCAAAATGTCTTCCTTTCATCCTTATAAGTTTCTAACTTTTTACTTATTTTTTCAGCAATCTCTGCTATCACTAACTACCGCGTATCATGTGCAAGCATCAGCTACTCCCTTCACAAGACATAAATGATAACTTTAAGGAAATGAATGTAGACTATCGGGTTTTCCTTAGAAAACTATGACTTTCTTTTACAATAGCTACAATTGTAAATTTCCTTATTGAATTCCATTTGGTATTTATATATATTGATACTATGTATAATTTCCATTAATACTAAACTGTTTTCAGTACATGTTGTAGTCAGTATCACTTGAATAAAGTAATGTTAAAACTTGTATCCTTCTATAATTAGGAGTCAGTCAGAATTATGATAACTTTTCTCTGGCACATAAGAAATTACATATCATTGCCATCATAATTGAAGAGTTGACACGAGACCACGTAATCGTTTTAATAATAACATTATTATTGGTTTCAATAATGGTATAGGTATGACACTCAAATACCACAAAACGGCACCAGGTCTGAAAGATCCACCCACGTCCCTGATAGAAACAAAGGCGAGAAGTGAAATCTTTGTCTCAAGCATGAAGTTCTTATTTCTTGTATTTGGAACATTGTGACCAAAGTCTAACTCCTTGACTTTGACTTTCTAAATAGAATGTTGATCTTGATGTTCACTTCACTTCGCACAGTGACTTGATTGTGGGGTTTTCTTTGTTATATATTTGAAACGTTACATTGTTAAAAATTTGCCGTTAAAAACGGTAAAAATCCCGGAAGAAATGTTGTAAGGCATTTTCAGTTTGTAAACGGATATAATGATGTAAAGGAGTAATATTATGGTTACCAACCCATGATAGATAATAACAAAGTATGGTAAAATTACGGTAGCCTGTTTTACTGAAGTACACCTGTGAACAGTATATTTTTACGGAGAATTGCCGATTAAAATTACTTTTTTAACAGTGTATGGCCGAAGTTAAGTTCCTCTTTAACATTTGATCTCTTAAAAAGTCAAAACTTGAATTCGTACATATTCCAAAATTTATTCAGTTCTTGTAAGTCACACAGGTCACTATAGGTAAGATTGTCTTGGAAATCTGCGCACATGAACATACCGGATCTAAGACATAAACTACTTTTCCTGAGATAAGAAACTGGAAAAATAATATAGATAATAGTTATATTAACCTTACTAATGATACCAACCTTGTCCCCTTCAATTATCAATTGTTAATCCTGACACGTACATTAGCCATTACAAAATTACCCTCAGAACTATATTTTTAGATTTTTTTTTTTAAATATACATTTACAATTCTTACAATTTATAATATTGTATATACGTCATAATATATTTACATTAATAATCTTGATGATTAACATATATTCGCAATTACAACTTTTACTATTCATCTAAACATGTTTTTAAATGGCAAATATAACGAGAACATTTCCGATAGAAGGTTTAAATCCTATTCTGTGCATGTTCAAAGTATTTACCGTTCTACTTTTATCCATTTCAGTAATTGCGGGTCAGTACTTAAAAATTCTAAGTATACTCACATACACGAATTTGCGATGCATATGGATGAAGCGTTGTTTGTACTGTCATCATCATCACCATTGGCGCAAAGGGCCTCGGTTAGATTTCACCAGTTGTCTCTATCTTGAGCTTTTAATTCAATACTTCTCCATTTGTCATCTCCCACTTCACGCTTAATAGTTCTCTCTTGTACTGTAAATTGTTATAAAAATATTACCAGCCTATTCCTGGTTTGGGGTTTATTTTGAATAATATTTTAATGATAATATTTTCTTAGCCGATTATAGATTCTAAAAAAATATTGCAAGCTTTTCGACAACCATTTATTCCACGTATATTGCCAAATGTGCTAGAATAAAAATGAATGATCATGAAATATCCTTTCATATAATGGCATCAAAGTAGATCAGCGAATAGTAAAAGGAATCTCTAATATCAGTCAGTAACTGAAATAAAACGAAATAGAATGTACCTATTGACCAATCCATTACATCTCGATAGAATCATCATTAGTAATGAATGTTTGTTATCTTGGATGTCACATTTGGTTACCTTACCCCAGGATGGGCCCGTGACAAAGTCCAAGGTTTAAAGTCACCCAAACTCTAAATTGTGCAATAACTTTTCTCACGGGATCTTTCCTTTGTTCCGGGGTACTATAGAGAAAATTTTTCTTATTCTATTTGTTTCCTGTTTGTACATAGGTTATTTATCGGTATTATTCAAATGTACTGTCGTTATTGACATGAGGTAACTCTATTTATAGCTTTATATATGTTGAGATTATATATATATATATATATATATATGTGTGTGTGTGTGTGTGTGTGTATGTTTATATGAATGAATGCTACAGTGTATATATATATATATATACATATATATATATATATATATATGTATATATATATATATCTCACGGGACCTTTCCGTTTTAATTCCCTTGTTCCGGGATACTAAAGTGAAAATATTTCTTATTCTATTTGTTTTCTGTTTGTACATAGGTTATTTATCGGTATTATTCAAATGTACTGTCGTTATTGACATGAAGTAACTATAATTATAGATTTATATATGCTGATATATATATATATATATATGTGTGTGTGTGTGTGTGTGTCTGTGTGTTTGTTTATATGAATGAATGCTAGAGTATATATATATATATATATATATACATATATATATATATATATATATATGTATATATATATATGTATATATATATATATATACACGTGTATTTTTCAAGATGCAAGCACCTAAAAAGTTAAACAATAGTTCCCGCTACTTTACCATGGTGTTGAAAAAGAAGTTTATATCACCCAGTTTTAGTTGAAAGATAAAAAATTTAAATAAAACTCTATTTATGGATTCTCATTAGTTTATCTTACAATTCAGGGCGTGGTCAAGTCTATCCTCAATAGTGAAAGCATATAAGAGTCAAAGGGATTTATCCAATATCTATAAGGCAACCAACATAGATTGACCAATTAAGGAGGTTAAATGCCCTTGCACACGAGCTACCATTCAGTGGACGGTGGCTGTTACTATTTTGTGGCGTAAAGTGAAACGCATGTGATTCTATGGATGCCCGCACACGACCAATATTTAGTGGTGGGGTGTTCTGTTTGCATCCTCATGCTCCACTTTTTCGTGGCACCACGAGACAGTGGCAGCCACCATCTACTGAAAAGTGTCCAGTGTGCAGGCAGCCTAAGAGAGGATTAGCATGAGGTTGCTTGTTCAAGAGACAATTTTCAGTGCAAGTTGGCTGCCACTGTTTCGTGCGCAGGCATCCATGGAAACACGAACGTTTAATTTTTCTCCACAAAACAGTGGTAGCCACCGTCCACTGAAAAGATACCTGTGCACAGGGGCCCTGAATGATAAAACCAAAAGACGACATTGATGGTCGAGGTTGAATAGTAAAATTCGTCGATATGCCGTTGATTTCTCAGTGATAAGAACGCTTTTTCCCTCTTTTTGTTTGCAACTTCTTAATCTTTTGGACTTTAGCCTTCGTCTATTTGTTCATTTTTTTTTTTTTTTGTGAGAAACTTTACATGGAAGATACTCTACCGATTTTGACTAAACTCGGTAACCATGTTGGGTATGACTCAAGGATGAATCTTCAACCTGCGCACTCCACTGTTATAAGGGAAAGGAAGCTCAACCGTTCACGCACGCACTTTCTGAGTCAGTAAAAGTTTTTCCCGTATTTTTTTCACGTATCCTCGAAATTCCATTATTCACTTATGCTATTACTCACTCTTCTCACCCTATATTTGGTAAATCAATTCTTAGATATAGATACAGTTCAACTACTCTTTTAACTGCATCTACATTAACATTGTTTTTTCTATCGCCCCTGTTTGTGGGCAACGCAAGAATGCATGCAAGGTAAGGTGGAAGGGCACAGTATGTGAATGGGGATTTGACGCACTGCTGATGAGGACTATGAAGCGACTTATGTTGTGGAAATCTTACTTTATAAATGGGTTCATTTACTATTCAGCAGTTTTAGGGTGAATGTTCCAAGACCTGTGGCATTTAATTTTTGTCAAGCCATCCGCTCCCCATGAAAATGGACATAAAAAAGAATAGTGTGAGTGAAAATTAAAGAAAAAAAAAGCCTTAGCGTATACTTGATCATTTTTCCCGTCGATCCATAGTTTTTAATAGTAGGAAAAATGCCATTACACGTAATTATCGGTAGGAAAAGGTATGGATAGGTGTGAATGTGAACCATTATTATTATTATTATTATTATTATTAGATAAGTTAAAACCCTAGTTGAATAAGCAGGGTTTTATAAGCCCAAAGACTATAACAGGGAAAAATAGCCCAGTGAGGAAAGGAAATAAAGAAATAAATAAACTACTTGAGAAGTAATGAATTATTGTTATAAATATTTTAAGAGTGAAATCAGAAATTGTGAATATGCCGGAGGCTGAAACCAGTTTTCATCACCACGCTGGCAGGTATGGATTGGTGATGGTGGGAGACTGTTGTCTGATCGCTCACAGCACACCAACCTGGTATGGGTGTCTCTGACTCTCACAGCCTTGCTGATCATGGTGATACGCAAACTTTTTCACCAAGTTAAGGTGTCTCCACTGAGAACTTCTACTAGCATATGGGTACAAGGATACAGCTTATCTAATTCTCTTATTGCCAGTTGTCT
>NC_090726.1:51964513-51982013 GCF_036898095.1 Palaemon carinicauda | reverse complement strand
ATACGATTGCCTTTACTTACGATTGTTCCAACATCCAAAGTAAAATTCGATCGAATTCTCGTCTCCACACCCGACGTCATGCTCCAACATCTGACATAGACCATACACGGTTGTAGTTTCTTGTTTACGCCGGTAGACGACAGCACGTCGGAGGGACGCCAGTGAGTGTCGCGTCGGCATTTCTCTGTTCTCGTGCGCATGGTATGGTTGTACTCTGTTCAGTCCGTTATTAACAGTGCTTGTTATCTCCCTTTTTTCACGTTTCATTTTTTATTTTACGTATAATCATAGGCCCTAAGAAGCTTAGCGTCGGTACAGGTATTAGTAGTGGTGAGAAAAGGAAGAAGGCAATGCTTTCATTAGAATTGAAACAAGAAATTATAGAAAAACATAAGCGCAGTGTGCTTGTGAGTGATCTGGCTAAACCATATGGCCAGAATATGTCTATGATATTGACGATCATTAAGCTGAAGGCAGCCATTAAAACAGTCAAACCAAGCAAAGAAAACTAAGATTGAAGTGAGTGAAAGTGATGAAAATTAGAAATAAAAAAGAAAAATAAAATGTAAAAAAAATATAAAATATAGAAATTAAATAAAAATAAATAAGCAATGTTAGGTTAAAGTTCACGTAGTGTAAGTTAGAGTAAGTTACGGTGCATTATCGCAGTCACCATCTCTACCTCCTCACCGACTGTCCGTCTCCTGCGTAGCAAAGGTAAAGTGACAATAAAAACCCCTTTTTTATTTATTATTTCTTTATAATTATTCTTTTTTACATCTCTATTATATAATGCAATTGTATTATTTTTATGTGTAATTGTGTGTAGTAATTTATTAAGGAGTTATCATAGGTTTTTAGGTTGTAGAATGAATTATAAAGATTACAGTGTATTCTTATAGGAATATTTGCTCCAACATACGATCGTTTTAACATACAAACCAGGTCCCGGAACGAATTAAGATCATATGTAGAGGTTCCACTTATATATATATATATATATATATATATATATATATATATATATATATATCTCAATGTAGACATTGAATGAATTCCAGGACCTGTATTTCCTAGATTTCGTCAATGTCGTGTACTGTATTGCAATATTCGTGGTCTTCATGCAAATATTCAAGACCTTACAGTTGCATCCAGAGAGAATGATATTCTTTTGTGCTCAGAAACTTTGGTTTCTAATATGAAGCATTCATCTGTGCTCCTTATAACTGGTTTTAAAAAATAATTTTGACACGGGATGCCATTCCTAAGACCAGGGGAATGGCGATGTATATTAGGGCTGAGTAACCTGCTTCTCATAAGTAATGCTATGATTGTGGATGTCATGAGATTCAGGTAATAAAAGTTTGTGGCAGGCATAACAACTTCTATTTGTGATCGATCTACCGGAATCCAGACTCGGATGATTCTATCTTTGGTTGTCTTCTTACCATTATGGCTAAATTACAAGAAGATGATAGAAAGGCCTCTTTTGTCTTTGTTGGTAATTTCAATGCTCACCATAGGGAGTGGTTAAATTCTGTTTCTCTTCCGATTGCCATGGCTTAAGAGCTTTAGACTTTGGCTCTGTATCAGGCTGTGAGCAAATCATAAGTGAAGCTACTCACAAGTCTGGTTACTGCTTGGACCTCGCATACACCGACTCCCCTGGTGTTAAAACAAGTAATGTTGGTTCTCCATTTGGGACATCTGATCATGCCTTGATTTCATTAGAAGTGAAGACTGTGCAGCCTGTCCCTGATGTATCATACTCATGTAAGATTTATATGAAATCCCAAGCCGACTGGAATGGGATTTTGAGTGATCTTTTTGGCTTGAATTGGTCACATTTGTATAGTAGTGTTGATCCTGTTGTCTCTTTTAATGAGAATCTAGTCAACATAATTGACTGACGTATCCCTTCTCGAGTGCTAAGCTACCGAGTGAAGTACAAACTCTGGTTCAACGATGATTGAAGATGTGCTTATTTGGAGAAGCAGGAGGCCTATCATCTTTGGAAGGGTAACAGATCAGATTTGACTTGGAATAACTATACTTAGCTTAGAGCTTTTGTTCCATGAGTTTATGCTTCAATTGAAAGAAATACAATTTAACCATGAAAGAAGCCCATGCTGGTACAACTCAGGTACATAAGTGGTGAACTACCCTTAAATCTGCACTCTTTGGTATAAATGTATCAGTTCGTCCTTTACTTAAACCAGATGGCTCGGTCACTCACTGTCCAAAGGAAAAGGCAACACTTTTGGCTGATGTGTTTGACAGTAAACAGAATGATGAGAAACTTGATCATCCACATTCCTATTTTCCTGAGGCTAAACTAAGTACTTTAGCTTTTTGACCTCATGAAATTAAAGCTCATGAAATTAAAGCTCTCTTGGAGGTGCAGACCCAAATAGTATTTTTCCTTTAATTTTCATAAAGACGACAGATTTCTTATCTCCAAAGTTATCTGTAATTTTGCGCAAGTTAGCAAGAAGAGGAGCTTTTAGCACTTGTTGGCGAATGGTTTATGTTACTCTTACTAAGTAAGTTTGTGGTAGCTCAATTCCAACAGATTACTGTCAAATATCCGTTACTTCCATATTATCTAAAGTTTTTGAACGTCTTTTGGTAAAACGTCTTGATAGCTTTACTGAAGGTAATCATCTGTTCCCTAGTTTGCAATTGGGTTTTCGTAAAGGCCTTGGAGCATGTGATGTCCTTCTTACAATATCCAATGCTGTACAGAAATCCCTTGATTGTGGTCAGGGAGTTGGTATGATTAGCCCTGATTTTAGTGGTGCCTTTAACCATGTCAATTATGATGCCCTTGTTTTCAAACTCAAACAGTTGGGATTGAGTGGGTCGATTCGTTGCATCATTATTGAATTTTTAAGTAATGGATCGCAAAGAGTTCTTGTTGATGGGCACCATAGTGAGTATAGGAATGTGATATCTGGTGCTCCTCAGGTTAGTGTTCTTGGCCCATTACTTTCCATACTATATACACATGACATGTGGTTTATCCTAGAAAACAAGCTTGTTGCATATACAGATGATGCTATTCTCTTTGCATCAATTCCATCTCCTGAATGTAGATCTGGGGTTGCTGAATCCCGTGATAGAGATCTAGCTAATACTAGTGCATGGTGCGAATTATGGGGCATGAAGTTGAATTCTGACAAAACTCAATGTATGATTGTGAGTAGGTCAAGGACAGTGGGTCCTTAACATCCAGATCTCAGTATTGATAATGTTTCTTTAACTTTGTATGACTCTTTTAAAATTTTAGGTGTGATTCTCGACAGGAAATTTACTTTTTAGAAACACATCAGGTCTGTGTCTTCTTCAATTGCACAAAAAATTGGCTTATTGAGAAAGTCTTTTAAGATTTTCGGTGATTAATCTATTCTGAAGAAGTGTTTTAGTGCTTTCATTCTACCTTGTTTCGAGTATTGTTCTTCTGTCTGGTGTTCAGCTGCTGATTCAAATCTTAATTTGTTGGACAGGAACTTACGGCCTATTAAATTTCTTATTCATGATCTAAATATCAATCTCTGGCATCGTCTTTCAATTAGTTCGTTATGCATGATGCATACGATTTTTCATATTTCTGATCATCCTATACATTCAGATCTTCCCGGACAGTTCCATCCTGTTCGTAATACTAGGCATGCAGTTAATTCTAATAGTCAGGCCTTCTCCATCATGAGGCTCAATACTACACAGTGTTCTAGAAGCTTTATTCCAACTGTGACCAAGTTGTGGAATGATCTTCCTAATCGGGTAGTTGAATCAGTGGAACTTGAAAAGTTCAAACTTGCAGCAAATGTTTTTATGTTGAACAGGCTGACATGAGTCTTTTTATAGTTTATATATGAAATATCTGTTTTGATGTTGTTACTGTTTTTAAAATATTTTATCAGTTAATTATTTTTCATATTTTCCCTATTGAAACCCTTAGGCTTATAGCATATTGCTTTTCCAACTATGGCTGTCGCTTGGCTAATAATAATGATAATATATATATATATATATATATATATATATATATATATATATATATATATATTCGGTGTCCCAAACAATCATTATTATTTGATATATCGTTTTCTCTGAAGGTTTCGTTTGCTATTAACCTGACGAAAAATTCATAGATGAAAAAATATGAGCGAGTTCAGTCTTAATACCCTCAGAGAAGTTTTAAGATAAATCCACAAAGCTCAAATCTCACTAAATCCCTTTGAGTTTAGAATTAATAAAAAGAAAATAGAGAATTAAGTTAGATGTTATGTATAAGGAACGGATAAGCATTGTCATAAAGGTTTTTTAAATTGAATTAAAACAATAAAATTTTGATCTATGTCTGAATGAAAGACCTTTTCTGAGAAGGACATGCATCCAGTCCATATATTGTTGATCTTGCTTACAGAATGAGATACAAGTAAATTATTGGAGTCAATTTAATTACAAGTGACATTAATTTATTTCCTAGAATAACTTCAAATGATCCACATAAATGTTTTTGTAAGAATTCCAGATTTTGGGGAAAAAAAGACAAAAAAAAAAAAAAATGCTACAATAAGTTATTTGATTATTGTTAACTTGAGTATTGAAACCGCTTCTTATTGTATTCTTCTGACCCTCTTGGTTGTGAATATACTCTCCCCTTTTTTTCCTTATTTCCTTAATTTTCTCAAGTTATTCATGACATATTTCGTATAATTGCTCTGGGAAATCTCCCGACATCCAATTATGACCAGATATGTTTATTTTTTCCGGAACTTATTGAGTTTTCTCACATATCTCGTTTACTCTAGTGGGAAAAGTAGGATGCTATAAGCCCATGGGCTCCAACAGAGAAAAATACCTTTTCATATTTTTCTCTCAAATATCTTCATAAGACTGATTTTATTATTGCACTTTTACACCACTTATACTTGCACACTCTATCTATCTACCAAGGGACTTCTCCCAATTTTTGGGGGTAGCTGCCATAAAAAAAGGAGGGGGGGGGGACTTTTCTTCTCTTCGCTCCTCTCACTCTAACGAGGGAGTTAGCCGAGTTTGGTTGGTACTGCTAGGGTGCCACGCACTGATACAAATATATGCGCAAGCTATGCTTATGAAACAGATCTCTTGGTTAGAAAGTCCAGAGTTTCATATCAGCCTTTTCACTCCTTTTTAGCCTTAGCACTCCCATAGGTCACCAGAATGCTAAGGGTCTCGGCTGGCTCAAGGCTAGCATAATCCATATTAACCTCGCTCAATATTTTTTCTGTTACAGTCTCCAAGGGAAGTCAATATATCCTAGATATCTAGGAAGTAAAATGGAAAGTGGGGGCGGAATTAATTTAATTGTATTTTTTAAAGAATACTTCAGTGTTAGCTTAGTGGAATGAAGCAAAGAACATTAAAGTATGTTATTTATTTCATTTTGAGGTATTACTTCTTTGCTCTTCTAATAGCCTAGGACTTTAATGCTAAATTTTAAACTATTTTTTTCATAACTTTTTGATATCCGAATGGGAACACGTATCTTTGTAAGATGTTCGTTAGTGAAACTTTCATAGCTTCAGAGTTTCTCAAGTAAATTAAACTTGTTTATCTGGAAAAACCATATTCATGGATAGCTTTCGTATTATTTATTGTAAAAAAAGAAATGGGTGACTTGCTTCCGGTATTTCAAAAGTAAATCAATTTAAACTTTTGTGTCAAGGGAATATCGAAATAATTCTTTACGATTTATCCCAGTGGAGATAAGTATAGAACATAACTTCTTTTGTTTTCTTAATTGAAGTAATCAAAGTCCAGCCTTATCAGTACTATCTTATTAACCTGTCATGGAAATTTTAGCGTTGAGTTCACTCTGTAATCAATTGAACTATTTATCAGGTCAGAGTCATTACATAGTATAATCTCAGAATTTATTTCTGTCAACTTTTTATCCACTCCTTGTCTTTTTTCTTATTATTCTGGCCATTGCTTCAAAACTCGCTTTAAGAAATCTAGATATTGTTCCAGAAACACCCGATATATATATATATATATATATATATATATATATATATATATATATATATGTATATATATATATATATATACATACATATATATATATATATATATATATGTATATATATATATATATATACATATACATGTGCATGTGTAAAACTAACAAGGAAATGTGATGCTCAGATGCAAATGAACCGCCGGGAAAAGGAAAATATAAGATTGAATCCTGACTAGTTTCCTCAAACTTCTTTAAAATTCAAGAAGAAACTAGTCAGGGTTTACTCTTATATTTTAATTTTCCCCATGTTTTTTTTTACACACACATACACACACACACACACATACATATATATATATATATATATATATATATATATATATATATGTATGTATATATACATAGTATATATACACACACATTCATATACCATGTAACTGGCGTCACTTAATTCAGGCTCTTTCTGCCACGCCCTAGAATTTATTCTCCTCTTGGAGTATCAGATCTCTTTATAATTAGCATTCAGTCAGCCGTAAGCAACGTTCCTTAAGTTCTATTTCACCCGGAAGCTTCACCGAAAAAAATTCTTCCATAATATTGAACTTGATGGTTAACAAATGATAGGCTATGTAGAAACGGACAGTTACATTGGACAACAGTTAATTCACCAAGTAATACAATCGTAGTCTTTTACAAAATTGAGTCAGTACAGTTTTTGACTATTCATTTGAAATGCCATTACCCAAGGTTAGCATCACTCTCCTGATTGAATAATCGATTATTTAAGCGATACACGTTGCTTCCATTTTATATTTTAATTGGTATTAGTAAAATGAAAGACAATCTCCTCCATATAATAAGGAGTGTCTGGTTATATATACATATACATATATATATATATATATATATATATGTATATATATATATATATATATATATATATATATATATATATAAATGAATTATATATATATATATATATATATATATCCTGCCACGCTCAATGGGGAGAGGGAGTAGTCATACACTGGTGTGAGGGGGTACCCGAGAAATTCACTTGGAAACCACGCTCTCCCACAAACTGCCAAACCAGCGGGTTGTTATTAGTAAAGGGGAAAGGTGTGGGGATGGTTAAATGTGTGTGTGTGTGTGTGTGCATATGTATCTAGATATTTAGACATAATTTTTGATGGCTCGGGTATACTAGTAGTTGAATATTGATTATATGTTAATTTTTCCGTATGCGCTTTCTCTTGTTAAACACTTAATATATCAATCTCTTTCTGAAAGTAATTTTTATACATACACACACACACACACACACATATATATATATATATATATATATATATATATATAAGTCACCTAAACTAGTAATACAAGAACTACCGAAAGTATGAGAATAAGTATTCATTTCAAGATCCAAAATAATGTGATTTACACTTGGAATGAAGTTTGATTTTAACAACCACTGTATAGTTGATACTCTGTTCAAGACCATTCAAGTTTTGTGATGAAATAATTGAAAGTGAGGTCCCAGGTCAGGATATATATGCAATATATTTCAACTATGTGGCTAGACTTAATTATAAATATAATAACTATATAGAGATATAAACATATGGACGGAAAGGTAATGTCGATTGCTCACATTTTGTAAATATCTTCCACCTGTCAGTACAAACTTATTACTTATATCTTATCTGGGTGTGTACAATGACTAATTTACTTCACACTTCAGATTAGGTGCACCAAGTTATCATGCTTGTTGGCAAGGTGCATGTGGAAAATCTTGAATGTATTTTGAATAATAGAATCAGATTTCGCTATAAAATTTAGCGAAATTTTGTGTAGAAAAATTACTGGAGTTTAAGTTTTTCAAAAGTTAGCATATTAAAGTAGTACAATAATGAGATGCTAAAATAAAAATAAAATTTTATTGTAAAATTTAGTGACAATTTTATAGAAAAGTTACGGGAGATTAGGTTTACCGTTAACATTGTTTAACCTATTTAAAAGAGAGTCATAATGATATACTAAAATAGGAACAGGAAAGTGGTTCATTTACTAGGGGATCAGACTGTACTTACAAGAGATGAATGCGTATTTTCGCAAAAGTCAATAACAAAAGAAGTACCGGGAATCAAAAGTTACTAAATGGGTCAAACCTTCGTAACCGAAAAGCCGGAATGAATTTTTATTATTCATTTTTTGGAGTGGTTCAAAAAAAAAAAAAACTATCTAATCAGCCTTTTTAGCAATTTTCTTTCCTCTTCAATTTAATGCCCTGAAAGATACCGATTGATTTATATATATGATAATGCCATTACTATCATTTCCTTAATTTCTAAGGTTAATAATATTAAAGAAATTAATCAGTTAACATGTTGCAAGTCATGCACACCGCACGGAGATTGTTTAACTCTAAAGATAAGAGGGCAGTTTGTTATGCATGGCTTTTGATAAAAGGACACCTGGGAATTGAGTACGAAATTTTTTTCTTTTTTATTACAATTCATTTGGTTTCAAGAGATTTTAGTAATGGAATACACCATCTCTGTATCTTGGAGGAATAATCATTATTCTTACAAGCTGTATCAGGGTATGAATAGAGTACTTTTGATATGTATATATATATATATATACATATATATATATATATATATGTATATATATATATATATAGCTATGTGTGTGCATATATATATATATATATATATATATATATATATATATATATATATATATATATAAGGATTAAATTCTTTATCATTGCTGCTTTTATAACACTGTGGATCTTTTCGTTACTATAACATTTATAGAACATGTTCAGTATACAAATACTTGGATCCAATAATTGTTTATTAAGTATGATTAAATTTTTTGGTTTTGTTTTGATTCTTTAGTAATGCAAGAAACAGTTTTAGTTTAATTATTAGCAAATTAAGGGGATTCACAAAGAGCAACAAAGAAATAAAATTCAACTGCCAGGGAGCCGTTTCCAACCGATGGTTCAGGCAGAGGCAAGGGACAGTGACATTGTCCCAGCTCTAGAAACTGACCTTACATACATATGATCAGCGCCCAAGCCCCCTCTCCACCCAAGCTAGGACCAGGGACAGCCAGGTAATGGCTGCTGAGGACTCAGCAGATAGACCCATAGGCTCCCCAAAACCTCACATCCTTAGCTCACAGGGATGTTAAGGTTGCAGACACTGAAGAAACTATAGAGTTTGAGCGGGGCACGAACACCAGCCTGGCAAGTGCCAGCCAAGGACGCATCCACTTGGCCATCACAATAGGGTCACTAGCCTATCAATAATATTGGGACGTGTATGGGACGGTTTCTATACTTCGGCTCGTCTTGAAAAAAAAAATCTATCAATCTTTACATTCGAATGTTAATAATCTTTACAATATTCAACAACAACAACAATTACAGCCGTTTCTAGGTCACTGCAGGCCATTTTCATCACCACGCTGGTGATAGTGGGAGACTTTAGTCTGAACGTTCACAGCAAACGTACCTAGTAAGGGTGGTCCTTGCTAGTACAGCTTTGCTGATCACGGTGATACACAAACCCTTTCATCGCGTTTAGGTATCTCCACTCAAGGGATATATCAAGTTAATCAAATTGATAATGCAAAGGTAGCATGAGACTGCAGTTAAAATCACCCTTCCCTTTGATTAATCTTATAGAAGACGTCTATACGGGAAAACAATATTCTTGAGTCTTGTTGTATTTAAATGAATTTATCCGTCGGAAATTTATTTTCTGCCAAATATATCAAGCTGCTACCGTTAATGAAAATTTGCTTGGAGTCTACGGTAACACCAGATACTTCAAGTTCTTAGAATCATTAAGTAGGTTTTTAATTAATAAAAAAGCAATACATTTTTATGTTACTGATTAAGAGGAAAACTACAAAGCTTATTATAATCATTATACTACCTGATGAGTTTTTTGTTACTAAGAAATCTGGTATCAACCTCGTTACTCCTTTTACTTGTTATTCTCAAATTGTCCTTTGAACGATGGATATTGTAATACGGAAGGAGACCCTCTTTTATATAAATTTTATATAAAAGAAAGAAAAAAATTGACTGCCTTGTCAATGGTTCTATTATGAAGCAGTAATATCATGATAGTCATTCTTTATGAGGGGGATGGAAGCAATTAAAGTCACTTTCTTGACTATTTGAGCATGAAGAAAACAACTTAACGTGAAGGTACCTATTCACATTTAGCTTTTTAATTCATGCTTAAATAGTAAGGAAAGGGATTTTACTTGTGTTTCTGCCTCCCATTAAGAATGACTATCACATTGCTGGAACAATGTAATAATAATAGGAAAAAACTTATTAAAACCATAGAAAGGTATTCGATAAGATTAGTGCTGCTGAGGCAGCCATTACTTTTAATAACACGGATATTATATGAGAAGCAATTTGAAGGCCCGTAAGCATTAAAATATGCTTTATTTTATCATCAGTATTGAGGTATCCCCTTTCTGAGTGGGGATACCTTAACGTGGTGAAAGGATTTGTTTATCATCATGACTAGCAAAGCTGTGATAGTCAGGGTCACCCATACTAAGTTGCTGTGAGTGATCAGACTAAAGTCTCCCACTGTCACCAATCCAGTGAAATTACCAAACCACAGACATGAAGAAGGACATATCTGAGGGCTTTGTCCTACAATGGACTAGAAATGACTGCCTTTGTTGCTGCTGTTGTTGTTGTTGGGTAGTATTACCGTAACCAAGCCTTGTTGAACCCATTAATGATTGCAACCGGTTGACAGATCTGGTGCAACAACTGATTAATGGTACGGCAGTTACCATATGGGTCCTATGTGCACTTTTAATTCATGATATTTGTTTAGCCAATACGAAATCCCATCTTATATAACGAAGTTTCTTGTTACAAATACCTGACGTAACTTTTATTTAAATATTTGTATTAAATTATAAGTTTTATTTTAAAGTATTTGTGTTAATTTGGAAGTTTTATTTTCATTTTGATATATGTTTATTCCCGTTACTGAATTAATTTTATTCCCTGACACGGGTTAAATTGACAGTCATGTTTTAATAATTATTTTAATTTTCATTTGTCTTTCATTTTACTTTTTAATAAATGGAAAATTAAAAGGATTTCCTATTTGCAATGCAAATCTCTCTCTCTCTCTCTCTCTCTCTCTCTCTCTCTCTCTCTCTCTCTCTCTCTCTCTCTCTCTCTCTCTCTCCAAAAACATTTTTACCGAGAAGCTAGAGCCCACCCAGATTGATATTAGGCGGGAAGTCTTTGACCTAGCTTGACACCATTTCCGCCAAGCGGTTACCCATCGACCTCAAACCAGAAAAGAGGGTTGGTCTACCCCCCTCCCCCCGTCCTTTACATTCTTCCCCATATCCCCCCCCTTACTCTCTCAGCCTCAGATAAGCTTTCCCTTCCTCCTTTTGTGCTTGATTAGACAATCTGCCTTGATTTTGAGAGGAAACTACAGAGAGATGTGAAGGGAAACTATCAATTCTCCCGTGTTGCACGGTGATGGTTTCTCGTTTAATATTGCCTGTATGGAAGGCCTTTCCTCGTAATTCATCAAAGCTGTTGTATTCGGGAGTCAGTTGTGTGTGTATTATTGCGCATATTATATTTAACATGAATGACTGGTCGCTTGTATACTCGTGTTATTAAATTTAAGGGTCATTGACATGTGTCTCTGCGTTTACTTGGTGATAGATGTTCTGCACATGCGCTATTCCGAAATGGTAGTCAATATATTTTTGCTTGGTGTGGTGCTTTTTATTACTATTGACCTATTAAAATTTTTACCAGCTTTACGTATATGCCTTGGAAGAATTGTCTGGAATGAATCAACGCAGTCATTTCCAGAAAACCTCAGAGAAGTGTCACCAACGCTAAGATGAATCCCTTTATGTGTTATGTGTTTGGCTTCATTTATTTCAAAGCAATTTTTAATCTGTGCTATAAAGTATCAAATACTTCACTGAGATATCAATTAACTTCCTTTCTAACTGCACGACTAACATCTCTTAATATTCTCAGATTATTCTTTTCATCTAAGTCAGCAGTATCTCTTCTTGTTCAACCTTCGTGGAGCGTGGCCAAACCTTTCGTAAAACTTCGATATTTTACTTTTTTTTTTTTTGCATATTCAACCCTGGTATGTTTTCTTGTACCAAGTAATCTCAGATTAGTTTTATCAGTCATCCCTCTTCTTATCATTACCTTATACTTTACTGATACGTTTTTAGCCCATGGAGATTCGAGAGATGTTCTGGTTTCATGACCTTTTCCTGATTTGTAACTCAAAGATTGATTATTTTGTGGCAACCATTTTCCCAGACGAACAAATCGACAAGTTGGATGATTTCATTTCTGTAAGTCTATCGATCAGCCAATCTTTTTATCGGCGTTGGTTCTTAATTGTGGGAAAATTGCCTTTCAATTCCTCCAAGTAAATTATCTGTCATTCAACTTTCCTTCTATCTTGATGATGGTTTTTCAATTCATTCTTTATTTTCACCTTCATTTTTAGCCCTTAATATTTGCTTTCATGTTTCTCAGTATTATTTAACCTATCTTGATGATATATAATTTTTTAGTGAACTTATGCCTATAGTTATCTTCATATTAACTTTGATTCTGGATATTTGTAACGCGGTACTCTTAGATTGTATTGTTCTTGACATATGTGAAACAAATATTGGTGAAAGTGAATGCCTCTAGAAAACCCTCTCTCTCTCTCTCTCTCTCTCTTCTCTCTCTTCTCTCTCTCTCTCTCTCTCTCTCTCTCTCTCTCTCTCTCTGCAAGACATAGCTTTCTGTTCACCTGTGCCACTTAGGTTATGTCGCCACATCATGTCCCCAATTTACCCGTGGCCCCTCGTCTCAAAAAAATCCAAATAAAACTCTTATCTGATGTAATACGATTTCCTTCAGACAAGACAGGTGAGGTATGCTATCTTGATGTTTTCGTTGAGCTGGGCAGGACTCTGTAAATTGTAGAATATGACTGCAATATTCTTTCATCACATTTTAGAAGCTGAAACACCTTTCCTGACACGAAGATTGTTAATTTATTATGTTTGCATATTATTCCCTAGTTTATTTGGCAGTCAAGAATGAAATTCTTGGATTCCTATTGTTTTTGTTTACTTACAGTACATACCGTGGAATATTGTGTGTATTATCGTCGTTGTATGGAAGTACACTGGAAATGCCTTTTCTAGATTTCTATTCCTTTTTGCAAAGAATTATCGCAAATCAATTGAGCTACACTTGACACTTGGTCTCTCTCTCTCTCTCTCTCTCTCTCTCTCTCTCTCTCTCTCTCTCTCTCTCTCTCTCTCTCTCTCTCTCTCTCTCTCACGTACGTACCATCTATGTAGTATATAATATTAGCATTATGTTTATCAAACACAAAGAATAAAACTAGGAACTAAATGTGAGAAACCTAATGATGAAACAAATGTAAAACCATGTTTACAATAAACAAGATTTAAGAAGAGAAAGTAAGAAGGGAGCTCGCAGTCTTTAATACCCTTAAAGATTAGCTTTTACCTTAGAAACACGAAAGATTAAATTCTTAATCAGGATAAGAGAGGACTGCGTTCCTCAACTGACAGAGAGAGATTGATTGTTCATTGAAAGTGAAATATTGTTCGATGAATAGAAATAAAATGAATAGGTGTATTTCATTATTATAACGTTTAGCCATTTATTATCAATTTTCGAGGGGGGGGGGAAATAATGTAGATATAAGCAGTAATAGAAAATTTATCAAGTACTGATCATTGGATAATACATGAATAATTCTTGCATCTAAGAATGACTTATATCTATACAGTGACAACCTTATTGTTTCTTCTGAATTTATGCTATTCAAAGAATCGTGAAAGTGGACATTAATTTATTTTCAAGAATTTCCAGTATCTGCAGTCGTAAGTTAAAGTAATTAAAAATTACTATTGCAGTTATATATAGGAAGATTAGGTGATGATGACCTAGTTGTAGATAATAACTTTTTGAATTGCTATAACGACTTTGTTGTTGCTATTATTATTATTGTTATTATTATTATTATTATCAATATTAATATTATTATTATTATTATTATTATTATTATTATTATTATTATTAATATCTTTATTATTATTATTTTTACTACTACTACTACTACTACTAGCTGAACTACAACCCTATTTGGAAAAAAAGGGTTGATATAAGCCTAAAGGCTCCAACTGGAAGGAATAATCCAGTGAGGAAAGGAAATAAATAAACTACAAGAGAAGTAATAGACAATTAATATAGAATATTTTACTCAGCTTTATGACAATACGAGTTTGATTATGGTATGAAGGTCATAGAAAAATACAGAATATATTTAATATTACCGTTATTGATTTCATTGAGAGCACTTTTAGTGGAACAGTTCATCTCTTGCCTACATCCTCAATTGGATTGAATCCAAGTCAGTTCGTTTGATCAATGACCACACCTTCTCTCTCTCTCTCTCTCTCTCTCTCTCTCTCTCTCTCTCTCTCTCTCTCTCTCTCGTATAATATTTCAGTCACTGATCTGTGGGAAGTCAGTAAAATTTACCCCCCCCCCCCACAGGCGGCCTTATAATACCAGTCAAGTCACCTCTTCTCACATTACTTTAAAAAATGGTATTACCTGCTAATGCCTAGCTTTGGAATTCTCACCTTGCTTCTGCTTTCCTGATTATATTACAAAGAAGTTGTTTTGTTATTTTTTATTCATCTGTATGCCAATTAATTTAACCCAAAGAATCAAAGAAAATAATAAGTATATGTTCATGGTGTTTCGAATTATTAATATGCAGTAAAATTTCTTCTCTGGATCCTGAGTATAAGATAACATTAAAAAAATGCCTTTAACATGGGAATTACCAATTGAGAAAAACATAATTCTATACAAATAATAAGATTAAATAGGGCTTACTTAAATGAATCTCACATCAAAATATACATGCCACGTCCTATTACGTAATAAGGATTTTATTTATAGTGGGAAGCAAGGAGAAGTCCTTGAGATGACGCATACCTTTATTATGGCAGCTGTAGTAAAGTTAGCTTTGAGAGTAAATTTAGCCTTAAAATAGCCGTCGATAGTATAGTCATGTCCCTTGCATATGAACGATTTTGCCCATGTATAAGCAAGTAGTGAAAGATAGAGCGAAAGAGAGGACATCTGTTGCAAATATTCAACCGCGTTAAATTTATATGAAAGTAAAAACACTAATAATATTCTCCTAATCATGATCAAAATATTTCGAAGTCATTAAACTTAGCAAAGTAGTGTTTAGTATACAGTGGTCCTTTCAAACTCAGAAATCTGTTGCAAAAATTCAACCACGTTAAATCTATGAAAGGAAAAAAACCCATAATGTTCTAATCATGATAAAAATATTTCGAAATCATTAAACTTAGCAAAGTAGTGTTTAGTATGCAGTGGTCATTTCAAACTCTTTTTATGTCACTACACTTGGCCGATAAAAAGCCAAATGAGGGGAGCATTTGTCAATTTAAGACCAGTTGAGGGGAACCTTGGTCAATAAAAGGCCAATCAAAGGGAACCTTGATCAATAAAAGGCCAATCAAAGGGAACCTTGGTCAATAAAAGGCTAAATGAGGGGAACTTTGGTCAATAAAAGGTCAAATGAGGGGAACTTTGGTCGATAAAAGGCCAAAGGATGAGAACCTTTGTCAATAAATTGCCAAATGAGGGAAACCTTGGTCAAAAAAGTCCAAATGAGGGAAACTTCGGTCAATAAAAGGCCAGATGAGGGGGACCTTGGTCAATAAAAGAACTTAGTGAGGGGAACCTTTGTTAATAAAAGGCCAAATAAGGGGAACCTTGGTTAATAAAAGGCCAAATGAGGGGAACCGTTGTCAATAAAAGGCCAAATAAGGGGAACCTTGTCAAAAAAGGCCAAATGATGAGAACGTTTGTCAATAAAAGGCCAAGTGAGCGGAACCTTGGTTAATAAAAGGCCAAATGAGGGGAACCTTGGTCAGTTAAAGGCCAAATGAAGAGAACGATTGCTTAGTATAGTTTTGGGTTCATAAAGAAGGCCTGGACGTTTCTTGCTACGGTTAAATCTTGAATTACACATATAGCCTACATACCGAATAGTCTGACCTATTCTTTACACATTCTCCTCTTTCCTCTTACACCTGACAACACTAAGATAACCAAACAATTCTTCACTCAAGTAGTTAACTACTGCAATCTAATTGTTCATTAGCTGCAATTCCACTTGGTAAGGACAGAAGAGACTCTTTAGCTATGGTAAGCAACTCTTCTAGAAGGACATTTCAAAGTCAAAGCATTGTTCTCTAGTCTTGGGTAGTGTCATAGCCTCTGTACCATGGTCTTACGCCGTATTGGCTTAGAGTTCTGTCGCTTGAAGGTACACTTTGATGCGCAATTCTGTGTTTCCTTATTTCCTTACCTCACTGGGTTATTTTCCATGTTGGAGCTCTTGGGCTTATAGCATTCTGCCTTTTCTAGTAGGGTTGTAGCTTAGCTAGTAATAATAATAATAACTCGTATGTAACACCTTTGTTCTTTCCAGGAAAACTGTGAACGATGTTCACCTGACTATTTTTTTAACCAATCGATAAGAGGTGAGTGATTGACTCATCGAAAGTGGTTGTTCTTATTGTAATTTCTTTAAGATCGTTCTATTTAGCATCGTTCTTGTCAGTAATAGCCAATCAAATAAAGAAGTTGTATTTTGATATATGCATATTGTATATAACACATATATGTAAGTATATATATATATATATATATATATATTATATATATATATATATATATATATATGTGTGTGTGTGTGTGTGTGTGTGTGTGTGAGTGTAAATTTAATATACATATATATATATATATATATATATATATATATATATATATATATATAATTCACGCACACAAACTTATATACACAGACATATGTATATATATATATATATATATATATATATATATATAATATATAATATATATATATATATATATATATATATTAATATATATATATATATATATATATAAATATATATATACAATATATATCCATTCTATATGATGTGTGTGTGCGTAAATATGTTCACAACTCGCACACATATATTTATCGATATTTATGTGCGTGAATATACACGCGCACACACATGCACACACACACACACATATATATATATATATATATATATATATATATATAGAGAGAGAGAGAGAGAGAGAGAGATAGAGAGAGAGAGAGAGAGGAGAGGAGAGAGAGAGAGAGGAGAGAGAGAGAGAGAATAATGCAGCCCTTTCTAGTCCACTGCCAGTTTCATCACCACGCTACTCAGTGTGGATTGATGATGGTGGGAGATTTTTTGACTGATCGCTCAAAGCATACCAAACCTAGTATGGGTGGCCCTGAC
>NC_090726.1:51934688-51947188 GCF_036898095.1 Palaemon carinicauda | reverse complement strand
GCCTTACATTTCTGCTATCCGTATTCGAATCTTATATCATCTATTGTAATTCCTCCTGTATTGCGCTAAACAGAACTACTGTATGTCATCTACAAATCTTAAGTAGTTAAGGTATTCCCTATTAATGTTAATTCCTACATTTTCTCATTCTAAGTTTTGGAAAATTTCTTGTTATGCTTTAATTAATTTAACTCATTTTCTCAATCAGAATTTTTTCACTATCTTTTTGTAGTTTTAAGATTCTTGTACTTTCTGTATAGATATCTTCATCAATTCTTCAAGTGTTAACAAAATATTAATCTATTCCTTGTCTTTGAAGGGCTTTCATTACTGATGAAGTTTATATATATATATATATATATATATATATATATATATATATATATATATACTTACACGTATATATACAGTATATTTATAAATATATATGTGTATATATATATATATATATATATATATATATATATATATATATATATATATATATATATATATATATATATAGGCAGAAATATTAATGTATAAATGCATGCATGAATACTTACATGTACTTTTAATCACACTGCATTCTCTCTTCACATAATTATGTTTTTTGGTGAATTTCTATTATGCCGTTAGCAATATCGCAATCGGATGTTGCCCCTAAAGACATCAGCAGTGATAAGTTATCATCATTTAGTCACACTGATTAATGTTGAATTACTCATTACAGGTCATTTAAAGGGCCTTTAGTTAAGTGGAACTGGTATATTTATTATACTGTATCTATCAGGATTATTTTTTCTTTTTTATATTCATTATACAATGTTCACTCCGTGATTCGCCTGTTTAAAGGTCGCTCATGAAGGGCAGAAGTAAGGGACAGTGACATTGCCTTGGCAAGCAGGACAATACCCTAGAGCTGTGGTCGGGGAACAGGGGTAAATTACCCCAAATGGGGTAATTTAGAAAATTTCGGGGTTAATTGGTGAACATATATGAAAATTGGAGAAAGAACGCATTGAGGAACCCAAAATCTTCAAAACCAGGGAAATCAGTTTTGATATTATTTGATATCAGAAATTAGCACTTCCTCTATATATCATAATTGTCTATGATTTATATATAATATATTCAACTTGTAAAATGAGTCTTACAGTAGTATTCTAGCAGTATGTGTTTTGTATCGTAGTTAAAAAAAATATTGAATGTGGGTTCTTAAAACCGAATTGAAAATGTATCTGATTGATCAGAAATAAACTTGCAGGCAAGTTCAGAAACTTACTTGGCTAGTTCTTCTTGTATAATTGCTAACATTTTGGACATGTAAATGTGTTGAATAAGGTATTACAAGGAAAGCAAATCTCTCTCATCTTTGAAAGGAAAAAAATCAGAATTTGTAACAAAGCTTCAATATTGGAACTAGAAAGTAAATGCCATCAAGACTGCGGTCTTTCCAAACCTGTTAGTTTTTGGAAGAGTTAAAACTGCATTCTTAGTGTTATGAAGGAGTTGATCACAAAGCACCTGCCGAAATTTACGAATAGATTCTGTGACTACTTTCCAGAACTTGATTTCCATACTGTCAAATGTGAACTGGTTGATCTGCCTGAAGAGCCTGAAGGGTTAGCAAAAGAGGTAATTGAACTTCGTTCCAACAGTGAAACTAGCATGAAATTGGAGACCAAGGATGACCTCTCAAGTTTTTATATGGAAAAAATGGTAAAGGCTTATAAAACTGAACAATTGGAAGCAACTAATATGCTGCTACCTTTTACAACAACTTACCTTTGCGAACAAGATTTGTCTACCCTTGTAAATTTAAAAACAAAATACAGGACCTGGTTGGATCCTGAAGATTGTTTTTTCCAAAGCCTGAGGGAGCTGATAGTAAAATATTCAATTTTCAATAATTTTTCATTAGTTTTATTTGTGTGCCATTCTTATACCAGAAATGATAAACATTGTCCCCATAATAGTGGATTAGATCAAATATTCCTATTTTGTTTTTGTATGATTTTGAAAGAAATAATAGTCATTAATTTTGCTTGTGGGCCATGTAATGCTAGAAGACAGACTTTTACTTCCCAATGATAGATGAAATAAACAATTAAACATTATTCCAATGTAAATATTGTGTGCGTTTATTATGCACTAATTCTATAAGTAAATTGGTTCGTCCCTCAGAGTACTTCATAGTTAGGGGTAAATTAATTTTAGTACAAATTATTTTGGGGTAACACCCAAAAATGTTACCCGACCCCTGCCCTAGAGACTGACCATATATACATATGATCAGCGCCCAAGCACCCTCTCCACCCAAACTGTGACTAGGGAGGTCCAGGCAATGGCTGCTGATGACTCAGCAGATAGACTAATAGGCTCCCCCAAACCCCGCATCCTCATCTCACAAGGACGATGAGGTTGCAGCTACTAAAGGAACTAACTAGTTTGAGCCGGACTCGAACCCCAGTCTGGCCATCACCAGTTAGACACGTTACCACATAGGCAACCACAACACTATCTTTATTGACATGAAGTATTTCGTTCATTCAAAAACTTAGGATAGAAGCATCCATTTATCCTTGTCTATCTCTGCGTTGGTGGAATGGAATAAATTCCGACCTTGCTTCCTGAAAGTGCTAAGACTAATGGAATCAGCTTGAATATAAATGAAACTGACATCGATTCAAGTGTGAGATATATATATATATATATATATATATATATATATATATATATATATATATATATATATATATATATATATATATATAAGAGAGAGAGAGAGAGAGAGAGAGAGAGAGAGAGAGAGAGAGAGAGAGAGAGAGAGAGAGAGAGAGAGAGAGAGAGAGAGAGAAGAAGAGAGAGAGAGAGAGAGAGAGAGAGAGTAGGTTAAAATGGGCTGTTGAAAAGACAAATTAATAAAGGGCAAAGAAACGTCACAGGTGTCAGAGCATTATTGCAAGAAAGAATTGATAAGTAATGTATACCTTCAGTATAAAGCAAAGGTTTTTGCATTACCCAAGAAAAACAAAGTTTATTTTTTTTCAAGCCGAAAAATGAGTTCAATAAATTGAACGCTTAAAATGTTGACGAAGAGGTAGAATTTTAATTTTACCAACTAATCTCTTTGAAAATTTGTATATATACAAAAATATTTCATGGAGATATTGACTATGGCTGATACAGAAGTGTCATTCGTTCTCAAGATTATAGTGTAAACAACAAGAAATAATTGTTTGAGATCATGGAAACAACAACAAAAATCTTCACCAAGGACCTGAAACCGTGCAGGATTGGTCTTTTGGGTAGAGTAATTCACAGCCATTTTTATGTTAGAATCTGCAACAAATACAAAACATTTTAAACTAAAAGGAATCCTAGATTAACATTTCTTGGTAATGAATACTTGGACTGGATTGGTGATAGGAATTTAGCAGACGCAGAGTATGCTGATGATGCTGTCCTTGTTAGCAGACCACCAAAGGATTTGCAATGCTTGTTTACCAGAATACATGAAATATCACACGAGGTTTGGCAGAAGTTAAATAGAAGAAAGACAGATGATGAGAACGGAGTATGCAATGGAAGATGAAATATCATCGGAAGGACATAGGATTAATGTGGGAGAATCCTATAAGTATTTAGGAACTATAATATCCAATACAGGGTCTTTAGAATTATAGTTTAGTGAAAGATTGGAAAAAGCAAATCAAACAATGACTAAGTTAAGTAAAATTTGGAATTCAAATCGCATGAAATTACCTATAAAATTCAGACTATATATGAGTTTAGTGAGATCGATGTTACTCTATGGGAGTCATGGTATGGCAATGAAGCCGTCACCAATAGATGTAGTAGATTTGAGAACATGCCCTCAGAAGGACAGGATTAGAATGAAACTAAGAGATTAATCGAGTGCCATATGTGGATGAGATCATAATGAGGGGTAGATGGAGATGGTTTGGGCATGCCCTTCGCACTTCAAGAGGGATTAGTTTACGAAACTTTCAATTGGGCTTCACAAGGCACTTAAAAGAGTTGTTAGACCCAGACATACATGGCTGAGGACTATGAAGCGCGGAGTAGATGATGATTCGAGAAGTATTGAATTAATAGCTCAAGATAGAGAATACTGGCGAAATCTAACAGACCCTTTGCGTCAATAGGCGTATATGATGATGAGGATGATACATTTTTTCAACGGAATTCCTGAGAATGTCTCCTGCTTTAATCCGTCTTAAGAAACTCTTCCTTTATTACGTTAGTTGTTTCAATGTCCCCTTAGTCCCTCTGTGGGTTAAGTTGTAAGATTTGATTTTTATAGGGTACCTTAGAATCTTTATTATGACGTCCAGTGTCACTAAGGCATTGGTTGAGGGGGTTAACTGTAGATCCTCCCCTTTAATACCGATATGCGTGTCCAAGCTTTGGTTTGACTTTGCTTGCTTTCTGGCTATTCAGACCAGAGAGATCGTATACCAGGGTTACCTTAAAACTTTGAATATTACCCCAATTCATCCCTAATTTTCATTCACAAAATGCCTTGCCAATTATATTCAGTGTTGCCAGATCCCTGCCTGTAGTTTTCCCGCGTCTGACATCAGCCCTCATCTCACTACTTACTGCGGTCTGGTATTACTGTTTGCCCGTTGAGCATGCCCGATCGTGTGGACAGGGCTTTACCTCTTTTTATCAAAAATTACTAATTTTCCATATATTTTTCCTCACCATGAGAAGCAGTAATTATATAACCCTGCGTCTTCCTAACGGTTGCATTTTTACTTCATTGCAATTTTTTTTTCGTTAGCCATATTAATCTCTGAGCAATTTCGAGGTTTTTTATTAGAGGTTTACGATAGATTAAATATGTTATGTCTTATTTCACTTGTTATATTCTTATTTAGATGGATACCTTTGTATATGAATTAAATTTTTCTTTCGCCAATCAAGCCCACGTATGCATAGTAAAATTAATATGCATGCTCTAGATTGTTAGGTAAGCAGTATATACATACAGTATATATAAACATACTTACATGTGTGTATATTCGTACATATAATTTAAGTGCATGCAAATGTGTACTTACATGTATGTTTAATTACAGTGACATTCACTCAATTGCATATTTTAGTCCTTTTGTCAATATATCTGCTAAAGCAGAAATACACGCAGATGCATTTTCTCCACAGGTGTCATAACAGGTTTGATAATTGCATGGGTGAGAAAAGCAAAATTCTTTATTTACAGTACCTGTACAAGTACAGCCTTTATTCGCACAATGTATAAATCGCAAAACAGTATACACTGCCCAAACACGGTTTAATAAAACTTTTTTCTCAATGTTCACTGTTCAACTCCGCACTTTGAGAGTTCTAATCCTCTACTATTCTGGAAGAGTTTATCAAATAAAACAAAACTTCAATGATGCTCAAGTTCAATGATACCATAAATGAATAAACTTTCACAATTTTATCACAATACGGGACATTTGTATGTATACATTCATATATCCACATACACACTGTATATATGTATACACGCAGATATATATAATGAGACTTAAAAGTAAAAATCTTCTAATTTCTACTCCTAATATCTGTATACACGTGCGTTAACAAGTCAACCAGGTATTATGACAGTTATTAAAACTACTTAGGAATTCAGCCCCAACAATGAATTACCTTTTATACCTTCTATTCTAAACTGATAATTTAAGAAAATTTCCCGTCTTGTCATTTGTAAACTTTGAACTTAAAAATTCAAAATGTGGCGGAAATGTTTAGCGAGCCGTCACAACCTTAGGATAGACTAGTCCTACAGATCGAGGGGATACATTCTCTCGCTGATCAAGGGGTCTGGACTGTACACAAGTGTCCACACAGCTTGTGTGGTTCGTCTATGAATTCCTATTACGCCGGATATTGATACGTCAGGGAGGGTTTTGTTATTTATTAAACTTGAGGATCGTAGGGTTTAACGTGAATATATCTGAACTATTTTTATATGAATCTATAGTTATTTTTAGTTACTCTTTCTTTTCTGTAAATGGACTAATTTTTTTTAGTCTGGTCTTTTTATTCACAAAAATTTCACACTAACAACCGGAACAATGATCAAGTAGAACTGCATGAAAATCTGATAATTTGAGAGGGAGTAATGAGACAAAACCACGTTGGGATTAGATTTGAGTAGAGGGAGGGTTTGTAGGTGGAATTCTGGCCCCTGTTCAAGTCTGCCACCAGTACACTTTAAACTTCTGACCCTCCCTTCACGAACTTCTTGTGGGTTAGAGTAAAAAACTTAATGGGGTAAAGGCAGGTTATCTTTAACTGTCACGTAAGATGAGTATTAGCAGAATTTATCCAGCAGAAGATTGGCGAGGTGAAGCTGCAAGGCTCGCCTTAGGTTCATCATTGGCCGAAGCATCTAAAGGGCCGTCTTTCCTGGAAAAGGGTGAACACTAGGTAAATTCTGCCGTGATGGGAGTCAAGATTCAACCAAGTGATGAGAGAAATAAAGTGTGGAAAAACAGATGTTAAATGGCAATTCGTTTACAAAGGTATTTAGCTTTGAGGCAGGAGTGATCCCTCTAGTTGAGAGGCCATGATACAAGTCTTTACTAATCTAGGAAGGGCAATAAATTTACAAAGGATCTTTGTTGAAGAGTTTGGCTCTCAAAGAGTGTGAATTTAATTAAGTATTAGCGGGTGGTCCAGAGTACCCGACCCGCTTAACAATAGACATTTGTTTTTAGAGATCACGGGTCAAAGGTTTAGATGTACAATATGTCAGCTGAACAATCTAGCAGGAATTATCTAGAGGCTGGACACCCGGGAGAGCTAAGAAAATTTAGACTAAGGTGGGAACAAACAAATTCAATCTTAAGAAACAAAGTCCAGGATAATCTGAAAATTTATGTGATCACTAAATATAAAAGTTTTTAAACTAATCTAGAAAACTCACATACAAATTTAATGCAAATAAAATACTTTCTCATTGATAAGAGTTAATTTCCCTCTTTCTCTGGAAAATATTAAATTTTTTTTTAATTTGTAGGATTTCGAACACCAAGGGTTGTTGAGGATCAGATCAGTCAGTAAAGTAAACAAAGTAATATCTGTAGAGCCCACAAAACAATTTTCCATGTAGCGAAACTTTCAGGGGACCAGCCGTCCTCAGTCCTACGTCCGAAGAGTTTTCTTAAAATTAATCTTCTGTTTAGGTCTGGAAGCCAGAGGATAGGTTTATTAACTACTGTAAACTTCGGGTAAACGATTTCTCTCGAGGCTCCTACCACTGTACAGCATTTCTTTTCTCCTTCCTATTCAGGTCAGACAGTGGAGCAGTAATGGTTGCATAGTTTGGGACAAGCCCTGTGAAATCTCTCAACTATGTT
Source organism: Palaemon carinicauda (assembly GCF_036898095.1). Taxonomy (NCBI): domain Eukaryota; kingdom Metazoa; phylum Arthropoda; class Malacostraca; order Decapoda; family Palaemonidae; genus Palaemon; species Palaemon carinicauda. The sequence goes on along the minus strand of NC_090726.1, from coordinate 51,939,806 downwards.
GCCTCAGTCTTTGGCCAGGGAGCTTATTGGATTTCACAAATGTTGGTATCCTGAAGATTGCGCCTCCGTGAAGATCATGCCCCAAGAATTCCACTGTTTCTGAAGCCAAAGTACACTTGGTTGCTCTAATTGGTAGATTTGCATCTCTAATCTGCTAAATATCTTCTGCGTGTTTTCTAAATATCCATGCCATGACTGTCCTATTAAGTTATCAAAATAGCTTTCCACATTATCAAGACACTTAAGCATCTGCATACACTGTATGTGGCTCCTCCATTAACCATCCTAAAGAGCATCTTAAAAAGCTTATTAGCCATCGAGACAAACAAGCAGTCTAAGGAACCTGACTTAACCTACCAGTAACCCTTTGGGAAGTAATTTTTTTTTAAACAAAATTGCTAACCTGGCAAAAATAACTTCTGCAGTAACCATTGGTTCTAGATTGTGTATAGTAAGAGACATCTAACCAAACCTTTATCTGCCAGTAGCCCTAGGTGAAGTCAGTTTTTGTAAATGACTCTTATAACTCGGTGAAAACTTACATTAACCATTAGTACTGGATTGCATATAAGACAGCTATGTTTTCATAAAGTGTATGCATACTATTTAAGCCATCTAATTACCTTACCTTCAGCACTGACTAGCCATGAGGTGATTGACAGAGGATTCCCATGTCTAGCATAACTTTTTATAAATAAGGGACTGACACCATAAGGCACTGGGTATGGCTTACACTTCACTGGTTCATGAGATGTAAGTTTTATTTTATGCTTGCCTAGGTTTGATGTGCCAAGGATGTGTGTAAAGATTTCTTCATACTACTGCAAAAGTTACTTTGATTTGACGATCCTGATGCTGGTCAAGATTTGAGCCAAACAATGTCCTTTACCGATTCTAATCCTGAGGTTCGACCTATTACCAGTAACTCTTCAACCTCGTGGATTTCTAAACTTTCATTGCTGACTTTTGTCAAACAGCACTGGCAGTTCTAACAACATCTTTCACTGAAGATACTTCAGCATGTTAATATGAAAAGTAAACTTAAGATGAATGTTTATGCCAGTCATTCTAACCCATAACCTTCTCTACATTAAATGGACCCTTCAACTGCAAGAGTAGCTTGTTGCTATCCATAGGGAGCAAAATCAGTACCTGGTCACCTACTTGAAACTAAAGCCTGTACATCCTATCATAGTAATTTTACCGCCCTTCACCTGACCCCAAGTGCTTCATTTGCAAATCTCATGATCACTTCCATCTTTTCCCTGAGCTCAAAGACATTGATAGCTACTTTTGACTTTAACTCTTCAATTTCTTGTTTGGTTTGCGTACCATACTACTGCACCCAGAGTCACACAACACCTGAACACTGCGGGATCATACTCAACCCTTGGTAACGTTGTCATTGGCACAGATTTCATTGTTTGGAACATAAGTGTTCATACATTCTTAAGGATAAGCTTCCCTTCCTTGAAGGAGGATTCTATCTTTGCTATATCTATTCCAGGAGGGATACTGGACAAAAATAACCACTGTCTTAAACCTCTTCACTAATACTGAGCTGCTAGACAAGCATTATTAAAGAGTCTTCAATACCTACATTCAGGTAGGTAAGGACCAAATTAATTACAGAACAATTGTCACTTATACCCCTCAACTGACCTAAGAAGTGATACCTTGATGCTATGTAGCCGAGCTAGTTGCATTTGTAGTGCCTCTCCTCTGAGGTTCCCTTGCTACCTTACTCACGGGGCCCATTCATAGGACTTTCAGCCACACTTGCTCCAGTCTGGTTGGGTGGCCAATAAACAGATTTTTTACTTTGCATCCCTAGAGAGCTCAGTTCCATGGGCTGTGAGGTACCACTCAGCTGCCTTGCCTAGGACATCCAGATTTACTGGGATCTTTATCTTCAAATAAACTTCCAGTGCATTGGAGACAGCATTATGGAACTATTGCGGGGCCACCATCTGCTGGAGTTCTTACAAAGTCTTGCCAGAACAGCTTGCTCCATCCACTTAGGGAAGTTTTTGAGCTTTATTATGAACCGTGCAAAGTTCAACTTCTGGATGTGTTAAAACTTTATACAGAATCCTTCCTCAGTGAAATATCTATAGAAAATCATCTTTAAGATCTCTTAGTTCTTGGAATCTTAATCAGAGAGCTGACCTTGGATAAGAAGAGCATTCTTGTTAGAAGAGCAGAGAGAAGAGGCCCATGTTGACTTGTCCCTCTTTAGAGTCTTTGTAAACTTCTAAAACCTCGAATAGTTGTCAAGCTCGTCCTTAACATGCACAAACTCTGGAAGGGTAGGAATCTGTTTTGGAAGCAGCATTATTAGTCACTGCGCATTCTCTTCTCGGAATCGTCCTGCTCTACGTTCATCTTTAGTTCACGTAGTCATTCCCGCTCCTTCTCTTCAGCCTACACCAGAGCCTTTTCTCCCCAAGCATTATAGTTCAGCCTGTATTCTCCCAAAGCTCTTCACTACCTGAATCTGCTTTTCAGCAAACTCAATGGCCTTCTCGCCTCTCAGTCTTTCCAGTCTGATTTTATTCCTTATCTTTTCACTATTAATTCTGGCAAGGTTACCACATATCACGACACAAGTTCGGTAATTGGCAGATGCAATAATAAACGCAGACAATCCTCCTTAGTTTCACTGCGAAGGTACAACCTTTACTCTTACTCCAATGTAAGAATCACAAAATTTAGCATATGCTACCCAAACAGACACTGTTGGGTAAAACTTATTACACAGTATTTTCAATTTATTCTCGTTGATCACTGTACAACTCTCTTACCTTTAAACTTTCCATCCTCTACTCCAATTCTAGTAGACAGAAATCCGCTTACCAACCTGTACACCCGAAACGCCACTAGTTGTTTCCCTACCCAAAAATAGGAGGTTTCGACATTTGTTCGGCGACTTATTTTCAAGGACTCTGCAGACAGAAGCACACAGTAAATTACAGAAAAGGTCCCACCATGAATAGCATGGTGACATCTGTTGGGGACGAGGTTAATATATACATCACGAATTAGAATAAATACGTATATAGAGGAACAAAATAATGTTATCAAGCAACATGAAAACATAAACACAACGTTTTATTTTGCATTATTTTGATTAAATAATGCTGACTACCATGACCTCACACAAACTCACAATAGAAAATGAGAGAGAATGTAGTATATAAACAGTAATTATAACACTAAAACGAAATAAATAGAATGTCAATGATACCATACATAAATAGCAAATCTACAAAACATTTTTACAATATGGAGCGTTATAACACTAAAACAAAACAAATTAAAATGTCAATGATGCCATACATGACAAACGTATTCAGCATTATCACACAATATGGGACTGATATGTTTTTTGTTTCATTTGTTGATGTCGGCTACCCCCCACAATTGGGTGAAGGACCTTGGTATATGTATGTATGTATGTATGTATATATATATATATATATATATATATATATATATATATATATATATATATATATTGTATACGCAGATATGTTGATATGTGACAGTTGGGTTATTTAAAGAGATGTGATATGTTTTATGTATGTGTGTGCCCTTTACTAAATCCACGTCATTGTGTCTCGAGGTTAAATTGGTAATCGGATTCACGAATAAGGAAGTAAGATCTATGGTATTAAGCGGTAACTTGGGGCTGTGTAGCACCCAGCGTCTCTCGCCTCTTAGTTTATTATATTGAAGGATACCATTGTTCGTAATTGGACATAATTAGAGGGATCTATATTTGACTTGTCTTGCTGCGTGCTCTAAGTTGGTGCATAGTTGTTCTATTAGTAGGAAAAGCACATTTGTTTCTCCGTATTATATTGTTACTATTACTTCATTGCTATCATAATTATTATTATTCTTATCATTTTGGTTGTTTTCTGCTTGATTAGGGAGGTCATTCCACAATCTGATCACAGCTGGAATAAAACTTCTAGAATACTGTGTAGTGTTGAGCCTTATCATATTGAGTTGATAAATAACTGAATAATGAAAGAGGGCCAGATAGAAAAAAAAATGAAACTAAAAAGCAATTAAAGAAAGCCTTAAACAAAAATGATGACATTGTTACTGAAGAAAAAATAACGTTATACATACCATAATAATTAAATCCTTTGATGACCTACGTTGGAAATACATATTTTAGAATGTCTGAATTAACGGTACAAAATTCTTATGAATGGAACTAAAGATTTTTTCGTGTGTGAAAGATGAAAATATTACATAGATAACAATACGTCTTTGTGTCTTTTATCTATGTATTTTACACCAGAGAGCTTTTGGGAAAATACCAACTCTGACCTTCGTATCAGGCATAGACTTATTAAAGATTATTTTATTGTGGTGAACTGCCTTGAAGAACTTATAGACGTTCTCTTCAGAATATATTATGCTAATATTTACGAAACTGGAGGTGATTGCAGTTTCTGTCGGGTTGTATCCTTAATGGAGAGACACAGAACTAGACCACAGAAAAATATACTGAAACTACAAACATTGGTAATAACAGAAATTGACTGGGATTTCACGTTCGTGTATAAATTAGCCCATTAGTAAGTTTAAAGATGATAATAGCATTTAATAGTATGATCATAGGGCAAATATACTCGTATGACTGCCTATGGAAAAAAAATGGTTTGAAATAATGGAAAGAATCACTGCTAAGTCACTGCAGATCTAACTCTTACCCCAGATCTTCACTTGACTTGGAACAAAAATTACTTCATGTATGATAAGTGGAATCACAACTGAAAGTAGAAGACAATTTTGTAGGTAAGATTTCTCAAAGGAATTTTCTTTTACAATTTTCAAAATGAAAAGCCGAAAAAAAATTTCTTATTACATCCATAATCACATGCCTCAGTGTTGTTCTCTCTCTCTCTCTCTCTCTCTCTCTCTCTCTCTCTCTCTCTCTCTCTCTCTCTCTCTCTCTCTCTCTCTCTCTCTCTCTTCATAGACACAGGTATGATATTTTATTTTCACCTGATGCTCTTTTCATGTTCAAAACACTCCACATTTCTTAGAAAGTCATATTTATCATCCATCAAACACTCATATCTGTTGAGTTATTATTCT
>NC_090726.1:51927188-51929688 GCF_036898095.1 Palaemon carinicauda | reverse complement strand
TAAGGGTAAAAGAGACTCTTTAGCTATGGTAAGCCGCTCTTCTAGGAGAAGGACACTCCAAAATCAAACCATTGTTCTCTAGTCTTGGTAGTGCCATAGCCTCTGTACCATGGTCTTCCACTGTCTTGGGTTAGAGTTCTCTTGCTTGAGGGTGCACTCGGGCACACTATTCTATCTTATTTCTCTTCCTCTTGTTTTGTTAAAGTTTATATAGTTTATATAGGAGATACTTATTTTAATGTTGTTACTCCTCTTAAAATACTTTATTTTTGTTTGTTTCCTTTCCTCATTGGGCTATTTTCCCTGTTTGAGCCCCTGGGCTTATAGCATCCTGCTTTTCCAACTAGGGTAGTAGCTTAACAAGTAATAATAATAATAATAATAATAATAATAATAATAATAATAATAATAATAATAATAATAATGATTTAGAACTAAAAACATTTATTGAAAAAAAAAGAAATGAATCGCAGGACAAGGAAGTTGAAGAAAAAGAGGATGTTGACAAAAAACTAATGGGCATTCAAGAACGAAACCGAAGAGAATAAAAAAAAGAAAAAAAAAAAGCCGACAAGGCAGTTGTAATTCAAAGTTCATCATAATTTAGGAGTAATACACATGCAAGTGGCCAGTCATTCTCTCCCAGCACGAGGTTGTTGGGGGCGGGAGGAAGTTTTTGAGTTGTTGCGTGCAATAAGGGTCTCTGAAGGTTAGACTGCGGGGCGAATTTAGGTTGGAATGGGGACCGAATGACCTTACGACGGCATGAATAATCTCATTTTTGTTTTCACTTTTCTTTCTGGAATGTTATTTGGGGGAAAATTTCGATTTAGCAATTAATTCTTAGCTATTCAAATTGATTATATAAGGGGTTATTAGTATGAATTCCGATTTAGCAATTAATTTTTAGTCATTAGAATTAATTATGCAATAGATTTTGGGGATGAATTCAAATTTAGCAAATAATTCTCAGCCATCAAAATGAATTATATAATGGATTTTTTAGATGAATTCCGGTTTAACAATTAATCCTTAGCAATTATAATTAACTCTGTAATTGTTTTGGTATGTATTCGGATTTTACAATTAGTTCTTAGCCTTTAAAATTAATTCTATAATTTCAATTTGGGATGAATTCTGATTTAACAATTAATTCTTAGCCATTAAAATGAATTATATATATATATATATATATATATATATATATATATATATATATATATTTGTATACATATGTATATGTTTATATATATATATATATATATATATATATATATATATATATATATGTGTGTGTGTGTGTGTGTGTGTGTGTATGTATGTATGTTTTTTGGGGATGAATTCAGATTTAGCAATTAATTTTTAGCCACTAAGATTGATTCAATATTTGTATTTCGGGATGAACTCTGATTTAGCAGTTAATTTTTAGCCATTAAAATTAATGCACTGTAATTGTTTTATTGGGATCAATTCCAATTCAGCAATTAATTTTTACCCATTAGAATTAATTTAATATTTTGGGATAAATTCCAATGTATCAATAAATTTAAAGCCATTAGAATTAATTCTTTAATGGCTTTTGGGGTATGAATTTAGATTTATCAATTATTTTTTTGCCATTAAAATTAATTTTCTGATTTTTTTTGGGGGGGTGCATTTAGATTTACCAATTGATTTTTAATCATTGAAATTAATTCTAGAATTTTTGTGGATGAATTCTGATTTATCAATTAATTAATTGTCATTAAAATGAATTGTATTATTGTTTTGGGGGGATGAATTCAGATTTAGTAATTAATTTTTGCAATTAGAATTAATTCTATAATTGCCTTTTTGGGATGAAATTAGATATATCAATTAATTTTTAGCCATTAATATCGAAATTTCAGGGATTTTTGTAGAAGTCATAATTGATTATTTTTGGGGCTCATTAATATTTCGTTTTCCAGAGTTATTGAACAATTGATGTGAGAGAAATTTTTTAGTTTTTTTATGAATAATTTGGTATGTGAATCTAGATTCACATACCAAATTGATATCAAGATTCGATTAAAATGTGAAGGGGAAACAGCTTTACGCAGTTATTAAGGACTTAAAAGAAACTAAAAGAAACTCACGACAAACAAATAATCATGCAAAGTGGTGATATATGTTACAGATAATGATTTGCGGATAGCGATTGCAAGTTTTTTATGAAAGAAACAATGTGCGTGTGTTGAAATATGTGAATGCAAGAGTGACTTGCATAGTTCAATAGCAAGTGTTATACAAGTCATTGTGTTGACATCGATATAGTGAAAACATTTTATGGATAGGATAAGCCAACACGACTAAGAAAGGATGAAGATATGATATTGTGTTATGATAAAAATTAGTCACTAATGGTGCATAGTATTTCTAATTATTATTACTTGCTAAGCTACAATCTTAGATGGAAAAGCAGGATGATATAAGCCCAGGGGCTCCAACAAGGAAAATAGCCCAGCGAGGAAAGGAAACA
>NC_090726.1:51919688-51922188 GCF_036898095.1 Palaemon carinicauda | reverse complement strand
TAGCGTATGATGCCCTCAAAACATACCTTCTGCAGCAGTACTCGCCGTCGCCAGCCGCCCGTATAGCAAAACTTTTTCAGCTCTCAACAACCGTTGGGGGACCAAAGGGCTTCGCTCACCCTCAGGGAAATGACCATTATCGCTCGCCTGCAACCTGCGCAGACGGCTGTCCTCGTGAGGTGAACCTACTTCGTGCCCTTTGGATACGCCGTTTATCCGAACCTGTACGCGCTGCCATACCCAATGTTGATAGTTTACCCATAAAGGACTTGATGACCAAAGCCGACTTCCTTACGGACAGCCACTTCAAGACCTCCATCAACGCCTCCACCCCTGAAGAAGAGGACGCCTATTCAACGTCAACCGAAGCTGTCGTGAATGCCGTAGGACATACACGCCTACCCCGTGACATGCCGAAGAGGCGACAAAGCCACCCACCACTCGCTCGCGCCCCAACCAACGACTTCTACAGCCACTTACTACCTCCCATCGGCCACAGTTTTGCTACTACCACTTCAGATTCGGGGCAACCCCGAATAAATGTGCCAAGGATTGTCAGTGGCCAAAAAACGTGTAAGGAGGCCATCGCTCGTGGCGGTGGCCTCCCGTGTTTCTTATCTTTTTTTTTTACATGATGCAGGAATGGGCGTGCAATTTTTGGTAGATACTGGTGCTTGTCGTTCTCTTTTGCCAAGGGAGCTCTTCAGGACACGACGTAGTCTGTCTACGTCTGCTGACGACCGCTTGGTAGCTGCCAGCGAATCTGCGATACCCACCTACAGTTACGAGAACCTCACATTATCGTTCGGAAACGGTAAATTTAATTGGAAGTTTCTCGTTGCTGACGTCACATTGCCAATCCTCGGTGTGGATTTCCTCTGTCATTTCCACCTTCTGGTCGATGTCGCCCACCGACGATTGGTCAACGCAGATTCGTACTTCTCGATACCTCTTCAACCCGGCCCCTCCAACCTTGCTCTCCACATCAGCGCACCCACGGATGCCTACGCCCACCTCCTCACGTCGTACCCGGAAGTTTTCCGTCCAAAACTTCGCCAAGCGCCCACGGCTCCTGCCAAGCACGGTATTTATCACCATATCAAGACGACAGGACCCCCAGTCTTCGCAAAATTCAGACGTCTGGCACCGGAACGATTGGCAGCCGCCAAACAGACGTTAGCTGAAATGGAGGAAATGGGCATTTGCCAAAAGGCCTCCAGCCCATGGTCGTCACCCTTACACATCGTTCTGAAGAAAGACGGCTCCCTCCGTCCGTGTGGGGATTACAGGCGCCTGAACATGCAAACAGAACCAGATAACTACCCCCTCCCAAACATTGCCGACGTGAATTCCTACCTGCACTAAGCGAGGGTTTTCTCTACGCTCGACCTCCTGAAGGGGTATTATCAGGTGCCTTTGAACCCAGAAGACATCCCCAAGACCGCCATCACCACTCCGTTTGGTACATACATCTTCAATTACTCCTGTTTTGGCCTTCGTAATGCTGGGGCCACGTTTCAACGTCTCATGGATGGCATCTTAGGGGACCTCCCCTTCTGTGTATGTTATGTGGAAGACATACTTGTGTTCTCCTCCTCAAAAGAGGAACACCTCCGTCACCTGCGCATCGTGCTCGACCGCCTGCAACAAAACGGCCTTGTAGTCTGGTATGACAAGTGTACCTTTGGCGCCAACAAAATGTCGTTCTTAGGGCACTGCATCACTCCTGAAGGAGTCCATCCCCTCCCTGAGAAGGTAGCAGCCATTCAGGATTTCCCCGCGCCCTCGACTGTCAAAGCTCTGCAGGAATTCTTGGGCATGATCAACTATTATCACCCTTTTTCTGCCAGCCATTGCCGCCACTCTTGCTCCCCTCTACGCCTCCCTCAAGGGCAAGCCAAAGGACCTGAAGTGGGGTCCCCTTTAAGAAGCGGCCTTCTGCAATGCAAAGAAGGCCCTATTAATTGCTGCGGCTCTCACTTTTCCTATCCCACATGCCCCTCTCCTTCTCTCCACTGATGCCAGCGATGTCGCTATTGGTGCAGTACTCGAGCAGGTGGTCAACGGCTCGCCCCGCCCATTGGCCTTCTTCAGCAGAAAACTGTCCAAGACAGAATCGGGTTATTCTATCTTCGATCGCGAATTGCTGGCGGTGCCCTTGGCTGTCCGTCACTTTCACCATTTCTTAGAAGGTACGCCCTTCGTCATTCGCACAGACCACATGCCTCTGGTGCACGCCTTTACTCGACAGTCTGATGCCTGGTCAGCCCGTCAATGCCAACATCTCTCCGTTGTGGCTGAATACAATTGCACCCTTCAATACGTCCCTGGGAAAATGAATCCTGTTGCCGATGCCCTGTCAAGAAACAAGTTGGCTGCCGTTCAACTGGGATTGGATTACAACGCCCTGGCTGAAGCCCAACGACAGGATCCAGAGTATTAAGCATTTAGGACATCCTGCACGTCCCTCTGTTGGGAAGTCTTCCCCCTCGAAGACTCC
>NC_090726.1:51909688-51914688 GCF_036898095.1 Palaemon carinicauda | reverse complement strand
GTTATTGCTGGAGAAGAGGCCTCAAGGGAAGAGGTATCTCTCCCACGACACCAACCACAGAAGACTCTCCACTTCGCCTGGTAGACCCCTGCGGATGACTATCGCAGGTGACGCGACCTCCGCTCCGCGACTGTAGCGGGTTGTCTCTTCTTGAGGAGGCGGCGTAGTGTCTCCAGGCTTGAAGCCGAAGCAATGCAACGGCTCGTGAAAGATGTTATAGTGTGGTTGTTTGAGTAGCCTGTGTCGTGGAAGAAGCTCTCCCGGGAGTTCCGTCATGGGAAGCAGAGGGTCCGGAAACCGTTCTGCGTATAGTCACAGCGGAGCTCTCAGGGCCATCGAAAGGTTGACAGACAACCTGGTCTTGTTGAGACCCATTCTCAACAGACAACAATGGTGGGAAGACGCAGGCGTCGATGTTGTCCCACCGTCACCGGAAAGCATCTTGCCAAAGAGTCTTGGGGTGTGAGACTGGGGGGAAGAACAGCGGAAGCTTGAAGTTCCTGGCTGTCGTGATCAGGTCCCCCAGGCCAGGACTTGCTGGTTACTATAGGCCAAAGACCCCCAGATACTCTCTATCTGTGAGGCTCTGCTCAGATAGTCGGAGAGAACATTCCTCTGCCCGGAATGAGCGAGCCGATAGTGGTATTGAGAGCACCTCGGATCATCTCAGTATTTCTACTGCAAGATGCGAAAGTATGAAAATGCGCCTCCCTGCTGGTTGGAATACGCCAGTACCATGAAGTTGTCGCGCACGGAGCGACTCGGCAGGGTCTGTAGGATCTGTAGAGGGGCCAGACTACGGCCCCTAAGCCTGCCTGAATGATGGGGAGGTACTCTTCAGGGCCTGACCATAAGCCTGAACCGGAACATTGCCCCCCCCCCCCCCCTTTTCTTTGACGAGTCCGAGAACAGCATCAAATGTAGGGAAAGGGCGAGAATATCCACTCCCATGCAAGAGGTTCCATAGGTCAACACCCATTGCCGGTCTAAACGTTCCGCTGGTCCCATAGGGACCAGAAAGTCCGGTTAATCGTTGCTTGTATACCACCGGGACTTGGGCCGCCTCACAGGGAACTTATCCTGAGGCGACCGTTCGGAACTAGACAGGTCAATGAGGAAAAGAGACCCAGGAAACGTTCCAAGATAGGGCTGAAAGCTCTCCTTGACTGAGAACAGGTACTGCGACTCTCCTCAGCCTTGCCACAGTCAACTGAAGGGAGGGCTCGGAGAAGGAGTCAATATCATGGCTAGATACTCCAGATGTTGAGGCAGAAGTAGAGAAGGCTCCTAGCAAATTACCATGATCCCTCACTCTTGGTAAAGACCCGGAAGCTTGTCCCGGTGTTGAGGAAGGTCGAACCCGAGCCTACTGGAGTTGACCAGACCTCCAAAAAGCGAAGGAGGCGGAAGCCTGCTCCTGAGCGGCCATAAGGAAAGCAGGGAGAGTTCTCTGGGGAAAAACCTGCGAAGCTGCGGCGGGATCGCCACACCGCATCTTAAGCAGGAACAACTGTAGTCTAGGCTGAATTCCAAGAGCTTCCTGGAAGATGGATGTAATGGAACCTGGAAGTACCCGTCCTTCCGATCCAGGGCCTAAGGAGTCCTTCAGCCTCGTTACCAGTCTGATCGACTCTGCTGTTCCACGCTGGACGAAGTTTGTTCGACAAACTTGATCAGAGCTGAGAGGTCGACGACGGAACTCCCGACTCAGATGCTTTCCCAGAAGAAAGGATCGACTGAAGAAGCCGGGGGGGAAGCCGTCGACGATCCTATGGAGGACCTTCTCCTGAGGCATGGATCCTTCTGCCCAACGGGCAAACCTCTTGCCGACCCCATGGCATAGAGGCTCAGTGACACTGGATTCGCCGACAGTGAAGGAGAGATGGTAAGAGCGAGGCGCGATATCCTTGGCTGATCACGGAGATTGGCAGGAATCGGCATCGGGAGGCTGTTATCCGGACGAGTAACCTTAGGCATCCCCCCAGCGTGAGACCTGCAAGGGGGATGCCAATCTTAGAGTTTGTGAACTTTGCCGGTCCCTCTAGGATTATGCCCCCCCCCCCCCCCCGGGAGAGCCTCCCGTGCTACCTGTCCCTGACAGGAGGGGACTGCTATTGTACACCTTGTCTTAGCTGCCGTAGCCGGTTCCGATAACTTAGGCTGACGAGGCTGAATGAAGAGGCGTCAGAGGCCTGCAGGGTCTGGAAGTAAGCGTCTTGGAGGAGTGAAAACGCCCAACAACAGTCCATTTCTCTGTCCTTGGGCTCAAAACAAGCTCTTCCCAAGGATGGAAGAGTGTCTGAGCTTGTTGACATTCACGGATGAGACACCCGAGAGGAAGCCCTCGGACACTGCGTCTAGATGCTCCAACATCGAGGTTGCCCGCAAGTTCGAAACCTGGCGACGGAACGCAAAGGTGCTTGAGCCCGAGAGGAGGAAAGTACCCAAGATCTTCCTGGGGCTTCCTAGTACAAAACCTCGGGTCGCAACCGAGGAGGGAAAGGCCTGGTAAGCCCCTTCCACGAGAGGTGAAGAGGAAGGGCTAAACCAGTCACCCCTTGCCCGACGGAGAAATCTCGAAGAGAAAGGACTAACCCAGGTTCTGGAAAGAAGAATGTTGCACAGACCTCCCTGAATATTCTTCCTGCTCTAGCACAAGCCATGCTCGCGTTTACGGGGTGGAGACCGTGTTCTGGAAATACGCGCTCCAGAAGACTCGCCAGGCTGGCCGTGTTGCGAGACCCCGACGGGAATCGCGGTCGCAATCGCCCTAGCACTCGCGTGATGGTAAATGAAACGCGCGAACGTGGAAGCGCCCGTGTGCGAGGGAGCGCAGAAGGAGGGCGGGCGTGGTTGGAAGGGCGAGAGCTGGCGGTCGGAATCCGACAGTTCACAGGCGAGCGACGACACGTAGGCAAGCGATGGCTTACTGCAGGAATTGAGCTGGCGCTCACGCGATGGAACACCGTCGGTTGCGCGATGGAACACCGTCGGTTCGCGCGATGGAACACCGTTGGTTCGCGCGATGGAATACCGTTGGTTTGCGCGCGGGCGAACATTGGAGCGCATGTGCGCGGGCGCGCATGTGCGCGGGCGCGCATGTGCGCGGGTGCGCAGGCGCGTGGGCGTGCGGTCGCGCGGGCACGTGGGCGTGCGGTCGCGCGGGCACGTGGGCGTGCGGTCGCGCGGGCACGTGGGCGTGCGGTCGCGCGGGCACGTGGGCGTGTGGTCGCGCGGGCACGTGGGCGTGTGGTCGCGCGGGCGAGCGCAGGCGGTCGGGAGACCGATGCCGCGTAGGCGGGCGATGGGGTGTTGACGAGCAATGGCGCGTCTTGGCGAGCGATGGCCCGTAGGCGAGTGAAGGCGCGTTGGCAAGCGATGGCGTGTCGGCCAACGATGGCGCGTTGGCAAGCGGTGGTGCGTTAACAAAAACGCTAGCGCGCAGGCAAAGAATCGCGCGGGCGCATAGGAGATCGCTGACGCGTAAGAGACTAGGGATGGTTAGCGCGCATCGCGCTAATCAGAAGGCGCGCAGGTGCATCAGGAAGGTGAGCGCTGATGCAAGCTGTCAATCAGGCGATCCTGGACGGTCAGGAAAAAACCGTTGGCGTCCATTGGTGCGTGGCAGGAAAGGGCGCGCAGATGTGCGCTGGCGATTGAAAAAGCTGGCGCACAGAAGGACAGAAGTAAAGGTGAGCGCTGGCGAGCAGGAGGAAGATCTACGGCAAGACTCAGCTACCAGAGATCGTGGTCCACAGCAGGCGAACGCTAGATCGCTACTGATGGTGTCCAGGGGACCTGTAACGCGTGGAAGATCGATATCGAGCAGGCGATCGATGGTGTGTTTGTGAACGCCGGCGCGTAGGCAAGCGATGGCGCGTTAGCGCATGATGGTGCTTGCGCGCAGGCGAAAGATCACTTGGGCGGTCAGGAGATCGCCGATGTTCAGGGGATCGCCGATGTTCAGGGGATCGCTGACGCTCTGGGGATCGTTGACGCGCAGGAGATCGCTGACGAGCAGGCGAACGTTGAAGCGTCTGTGGTCGCTGGCGAGCTGGTGATCGCTGGCGAACAGAAGGGTGACGCGTGGAATCATGTGCGTACAGTAGCTTAGAAGCACGCGTAGGCGACCGCGAGCGTTGCTGCGCTGGAGCAGGCTGACGAGCCGGATCGCGAGGGCGAGGAGAAGAGTCCTAGTCCAAGACCTGAACCGAAGTTCTAGGTCGCGCGGGCGAACGTGGGCGCACAGGGCGCGTATCAGGAACTGGAAGCGCAGGTGCGCTCTGACGGGCAGGAAATCTAGAGCACTCAGGAGACCGATGGCGCGCAGGGCGCACAATAGGAACAGCAGGATATTCAGAGTCCTCAGGAGAGTGCTGGGGATCAGTGGGGCGATGATCATCAGGAGAGCGCTGACGAACAGGAGAGCGCTGGCGAACAGGAGAGCGCTAGCGATCAGGAGAACGCTGACGAGCAGGAGAGCGCCTGTGCGCTAACACTGCAGAAGGGCGCGCAGGGGAACCCTGACACGCAAGGGAAGACCCCCGTGGGAGGCAACCCTTTGCCCCGAAGGGACCGTTGCCCGTCGGATGACGAGGTCAGACTGCTGTCCAGCTGCACCAGGGGCGGAAGGTCAGGAAGGCGTTGGAGATCGATCCCCGGAGGGATCTAAGGAGGTAGGAGCTGCAGGCTGCATACGGAGAAGATTCAAAAAGGCGCCTCTTAGCACCCTTATAGGGAGACGTGAGGCCCTTACGACGTAGCGGACGGAGAGCCTTACAGCGAAGGCGGCCAACAGCAACAACAGCAGAAGAGTCCTCCGAAGAGGAATCTCTATGAGTGTACTCCCTCGCGAACGAAAGAGAAACACTTCGTAGAAGAGACGGGTCAGCCAGTGACCTAAAAAGAGCAATCCTCCGAAGAGGGGCTCCTGCAGTTGCCCAGCCCCTTGAGCGTAACTGCAGGTGCGACCGCTCAGCACCAAGAGAATAGTCGCACGA
>NC_090726.1:51902188-51904688 GCF_036898095.1 Palaemon carinicauda | reverse complement strand
GAGATTAGAAGTTGTGGTTGCCATGTTCTGAATTGGACTGTTTACACATTCATCTCCTTATAATAAAGAGCAAGAGTCTGCCATATATATATATAAATATATATAATATATATATTTTATATATATATATATATATATATATATCCGGTCACGCTGAGCTCTCCCCGTACCTCGGGTAGAGGGAGAGGGAATAGTCATACCATGGTGTGCGTGTTTGGTGTGTATATCTAAATATAAAGCTGTAATTTTGACGGGTTGCGTAAGCTACTTTGCTATAATATGTTAGACTAAGATATACTAGCAATAGTGTATAGAGAAAAACACACAAATCGTTACTGTTATACAGAGAAGAAGACCCGCTCACTGAGGAGCAATTCTAATAATCGAGATTTATTTAATTTTTCAGTAAATTGTAACCTTCAGTTTAGACAGAAGAAAACCCATACGAGACTGCAGATGTTGCATGTCAAGTAGCTGGTATTTTGGGGAAAAATTGTAGTCTTCCTATTTGAACTAACATAAATAACTTCCCTTTGGTGTTAGAATAAAGGAAAATTAGCTTTATAGTTCATTTAAAGTTCGATTGTTCTAAAGATATAACATAAATATTCACGTGACAATGTTTTTTTTTATAAAAGAATAAGGATTTTTCTTTTTTTCTGACTTAAAAAACCGGCAAGTCTTGGATGATGCAACTTCCTAAGCTATAGAAAGGTTTAAGTAGCCATTGTCTGGTCCTCCGGGGCCCAAGCTTGGGTAAAGTAGGCTTCGCCACTGATCATATGTTTATATCTCTTAACGACCTTTAAACTTTAAATGTCGTGTTCTGGAAACAATGTTATTTGTTTTTGTTATTCATGTGAGATTCTATATGATAAAATCTATGTTGTTTCATATATTTTTTGATATGAGGTCAAGTACCAAACATTGTTATTGGATTTCATTCCTGCTATAACGAAACTAGAATGATCTTCCATGTTGATTCGGTAACACTTTAGAAGTTTCAACTTTTTGCAAATTATATGTATTATGAGAAGGTTAATATGTCTGAGTTCATACTGTATTTACGATTTATTGCATATTTATTTAACGTTTGATGATGTTATTTGTTTTCCTAAGTTAATTTTGTTTTGAAGTTAATCCTTCACTTTTCAATTTCTATAACCTTTTGAGCTTCTTTGCCTATTTGGGATCATTGTGTTTTTGCGTTCTGATTTTTAGTTATGGTTTCAGATCGGCTTTTAATGATTAAAGTGATAATAACGATAGATTTCAATGGTTTTGTTCTTTGTTCTCTGATATCTACCAAAATTGTGTATTGACACGCAGGATGTTGTATCAACTTATTTCGAACATCCATGAAATTTGCTATCTTGAAGCGAGATGAGTCATCGACCTACCAATACTTTGTATTATTTTAAAAGGAAAGAATTAAGTTATGTTCTGCCTGTTTTTGGATGTGACTGAATCCCCGTAAACCGCCAAGGAATGGAAACACTTATTACAAAGTTCTCCCCCGTGAAATAGAAGGAGCCTATGGATGATAAACAGCTGCCATATCGATAATCATAGCCCTAATGATCTTGTTAGGGCAGTGGACAACAAGAAACTCCCTCTGCTCCGGACCGAAACGAGCCACTTTCGCCCAATTAGAGCATGGGTTAGTTCAAAGAAGCTTCGCCGGTTCATGGAAAGGAGAGGGTATATTCAGAAGCAATACATAAGACAACAAAAGGAAATAGCTGACGTCAAAATTTATCTTGCTTTCATAAAAACAACCAAGTTTAAAAACATTTCCAACAACGACAGCGATAAATAAAATAGAAGCAAAAGTAACATGTCAAAAATGATGACAGATCTTGCTCCTAAAAATTTGCAACACTCCTAACAACAGCAGCAATAACTAAAATAGAAACAAAGATAAAAAAAGGAAAAATGAAGACAGCTAATATATTGTGCAGGCATTGCCATATATGTGATTGCGCCGTTGATATCTGTTGTATGATTGTATCAAAAAGAAACTTGTAATTTCCTTTTTCAAGGGAAAAAAGTGTATGCGACCCGTTAAAGATTATCACTAAATATTTAGATAGATATGTACACACAACCACACACACAGAGATTCAACCCTTTTCACCCTCTCCGAGTGTAACCTACATCTCGGGGTACAACCTCTCACCAGGGTATGACTTCTCCCCCTCCATCTTACCTGAGGGACGGGAGAGACCTATATATATATATATATATATATATATATATATATTTAATGTATATATATGTGTACACATAAATATAGGTTGTGTTTATGTGTTTGTATGTTAATATTTCATGAAAAAAAAATTCAATGATTTGAATAATGTTAAGTAAGCCATATTGTCACAAACAATACAAACATGATAACCTCCTTCTGCCCCAGCAATAAACACAGCGCCGTATTTGTCAAATTCGCAAATCCACTTGTTTACCAAAGGCAGGCACTCAATAGTAACCTGGGACTGCT
>NC_090726.1:51844688-51897188 GCF_036898095.1 Palaemon carinicauda | reverse complement strand
AATCATAATATAAAACTGGAGAAGGGGGCGGGGGACAAGATACACCTCACCCAAGTAGGCAAAACCATTTATAAGAATCTGCCTCTGCGATTACGTATCGCCTCGAACTTATCAAACCCCAAATAAAAAATAAACCCAAAATGTGTGTGTATTCCCTAAAAAGAAAAATTATAGTGAATGAGCTACTGTCATTGGGCCCTTTCCCAGACTGCCGGGTCCCGGGACTAGATCACCCTCAACCCACCTCCCCAGACCCCATTTCAAGGCCCTGGCTCAAAGAGGCCAGCAATCTCGTCACCTATTCCAGTGTATTCCAGCCATTCCTTCTCGGATATTAGCATTAGAAACACACGCAAGGAATTCCCACTGAGCCTTCGTGGACGGCACTTTCTAAAAGGAATTTCTTGATTAATGGTTACATAATAATGTAAATCTCTCTCTCTCTCTCTCTCTCTCTCTCTCTCTCTCTCTCTCTCTCTCTCTCTCTCTCTCTCTCTCGTGTGACTTATTATTATTACTAGCTAAGCTACAACTCTAGTGGCAAAAGCCCAGTGAGGATAAGAAATAAGGAAACAAATAAACTATAAGAGGAGTAATGAACAATTGAAATCAAATATCTTAAGAACAGTAACAACGTTAACATAGATCTTTCATATATAAACTATAAAAGCTTCAAAAGCAAGAGGAAGAGAAATAAGACAGAGTAGTGTGCCTGAGTGTACCATCAAGAAAGAGAACTCTATCCCAACACAGTGGAAGGTCATGGTACAGAGGCTACGACACTACCCAAGACTAGAGAACAGTGGTTTGATTTTGGCGTGTCCTTTTCCTAGAAGAGCTGCTTACCATAGTTAAGGAGTCTCTTTTACCCTTACCAAGTGGAAGGGTAGCCACTGAACAATTCCAGTGCAGTAGTTAACCCCTTGAGCGAAGAAGAATTGTTTGGTAATCTCAGTGTTGTCAGGTGTATTTGGAGAATGTGGAAAGAATAGGTCATACTATTCTGTGTATGTGTAGAGAAAGGGGAAAAAAAAGCTGGAACCAGAGAGAGAGGGATCCAATATGTACTGTCTGGCCAGTCAAAGGACTCAATAACTCTATAGTAGCAATATCTCAACGGGTGGCTGGTGCCCTGGCTAACCTACTACCTACTACTCACCTATTAAAGGAGTCTTTAAATGGTGTTAGAACATCAGAGAGAGAGAGAGAGAGAAGGGGAGAGAGAGAGAGAGAGGTATGGTTCTTACCTCCGAATTCTTAATGGTTAAGAAAATATTAAATAGCAGCAATTGTTTTATGTGTAATAGTTACCTTTTTAGGGGATATTAATATAATTATTATTATTATTATTATTATTATTATTATTATTATTATTATGAAAAGACATGACGTTAATTTTGACATACACTGAATGTCCTTTTCACTGTTGCCTGAAATAAAAAAAAGGTGATACATGATTTATGATAAAGTTTCCTACAGATATAATACATAATAGTGCTTTTTGCTAACTAAATGGCAAAATTGCACGAAGTTATATGTAAAAAAGTATAGATTTATTTGTTATGATCCCTTTAGAAAATAATTTACTGATCATATGAAATTTATTTATACATTAACATTCAAAATGTTACATTAAAATCTTACTTTGTTTAGATATTTGCTTAGATATCTGACAGTCGCAATAGGGCAATTATTTAAAGAAATATTCTGTCATTCGATCTTTCTCAGAAAACTTATCTTCCAGAACCCTCACTAAATGCCTGTTAGAAAGAGACATCATGAAACAAAACTGTACAAGACCATACTAGTCTTTCAGTCACCAAGCCAATCACAAACCAGTTTTTACTAATATTCTGAAAAATTGGGATTCCTTAAATCCTAAAGGTAAATCGCCGAATGGCTTGCTATTTTTAGCCTACTGCTATTGTGACTGCGGGACGCATTATTAGTCAAAGATGTTAAGCAGCATTAGAATTCTGTTTTCTAGAGCAGGAAGCTGCATCGTCTGCAAACATAAGATATTTCACACTATTTAAAAATTTCATTATCCTAAAAACTTACACATGTACAGCCTATCTTTTTCCTGTTTTCTTACATTTCCGCATATTTAAATATGGTGCTAGGGCAATTCGTCCCTGGTGAATTTGTCGTTGCCCAATTCGTCCCGCTAAATTCATCGTTGCTCAATTTGTCCCCAAGTCAATTCGTCGTTGGGCAATTTGTCCCCAAGTTAAAAGACACTAGGTTATTCAACTTTGGCGACAGACGGAACATTTAAATGCTGTTCTAGTATATTTTTTCAATTATATATAGTGCGCGTACAGATTGATAATTTAAATGTCCCACGATTGTTTGCATTGCTATTAAACAAAAGACAAAACACATATAATAGACTTTTTGCCAAAATAATTGAATTACTGCAGGATGAAGGCCCAGAGTGCATACTTAAGGATTTTGAAAAGGCAGCGCATAATGGATTTCTTGAATCGTTTCCTGCCTCAAATTTAGCTTGCTGCTTGTTTCATTTAGGGCAAAATATGTACAAGCATATAGTTCAAGAAGGAATGAAAAGCAGATATCACCAAGATGACAGTTTTAGCCTTAAAATCCGCTGTTTTGTTGTCCTTGCCTTCTTATCGGTAGATGATGCTGTCGATGGCTACGAGGAACTTGTAGATGATGATGATATGCAACAGTCAGTAGTTTCCTATTTTGAGAATAATTACATAGGACCTCTTAGAGGAAGAGGAGAAAGGAGGCGACGTCTTGAACCACCATATCCATTAACTATTTGGAACGTTTGGGATAGAGGCATGTCTGCGATTGCTAGAACTACAAATAATTTAGAAGCCTACCACAGCACACTAAAAGACACAGTGAATAATCATCCAAAT
This sequence comes from Palaemon carinicauda, assembly GCF_036898095.1. Lineage (NCBI taxonomy): Eukaryota > Metazoa > Arthropoda > Malacostraca > Decapoda > Palaemonidae > Palaemon > Palaemon carinicauda. Next base: position 51,894,294 of record NC_090726.1, on the reverse strand, counting down.
ATTTGGAAGCTCATAGATGTTTTGAAATGTAAGGAAAGGTTTGCGAGTTCCAAACTGCAGAAATTTATCCAAGGAGATGAACCAATGCAAAAGAAAAAATATAGAGACATGAATTTGCGTATAAAAAATGTCATGGAGAGATATGATCCCAACCAAAAAAATTACCTTTCTGAAAACAATCGCACACAATCTTAAATTTTAGAAATTAAATGCTTAACCAATATTTTTAAGAATTTTATTGTAACTTGTCTACTATTTTCATTATATATTATCTTGTACTATAAATTTGACTGAAAATAAACACTACACTTTTTTTTTTTGTATTTATATTGTAACTTCCCGCTTTCCTAAAAAAGATGAAATATTAGAAGCAAAGTTTCAACAAATTTCTTTCAATCTAAATTGTCGTTAGACAATTCTTTTTTTAAGGAGCAAAGTTTTAAAAAGTACTTCTGAACTAAACCTGTCGTTAGACAATTCTTTTTTTCAAGGAGCAAAGTTTTAAAAAGTACTTTTGAACTAAAATTGTCATTAGACAATTTCTTTATTGAGGAAGCAAAAAGGGTCCAATATGTATGACAAAAAAAAAGGGAGTGTCGAGAATGCGAAAATAAATAAGTTAACTCGACGATTTGCCCAACGACGAATTGACTTGGGGACAAATTGAGCAACGATCAATTGAGCATCGACGAATTGAGAAACGACGAATTGATGTCGACGAATTGACCGGACACCTTTAAATATACTGAATAGTCATGAGCACACAATTACTCATACTTGTACGTGTGGTGAAAGCTTGGCAAACTGATCATTGTTAACCCGATCCCTTTTAAAATGCAATCGTAATTTGGAAATCTGAATTCCAATTTTGTAATTACTAACTCAAATTAAGGAAAAATTTAAGAAAACGGTGAACTGACTCATCTTTCCACTACCCAATCTGCAATTCATTAACTAGTGATCTCAATTTTTCTTTGCTTGAGTTCATTCTTTTCTTCCTATTTGCAGTATTAATTCTCTCTCTCTCTCTCTCTCTCTCTCTCTCTCTCTCTCTCTCTCTCTCTCTCTCTGTTTGCGTGATGTTTTGCTAATTCTTTGCACATACTTTGATGATTAATCTTAATTAGCTGGACTCACTGGGCTGGCAAATCTTCCCCTTTTATTAACAATATTATATTTGAGAGTGGAGCAAATTATGTGAAAGTTATGTCTCGCAGCCACGTGTCGTTTCCACAACTAATTTTCGACGACATTCCTTTGATGATGTCTAGACATATGTACGTTATCTGTGACTTTAGCCTTGCCTCTTTTGTGATGGGTACGTAAATGGGAATTACCTTGTTAACCTTGCTGTATTTCAATTTGTTCACATAATTTCTTTGATATACGTTTTTAATGTAAAATATACATGAGTGTATGTTTCCAAAGAAAAATACTTTATTTAACACATTCTCTTTTCTTTCTTGGAAAATGTTGGTGCAGTAATACTCTCTTCACAGGTCAGCTACAAGTAATATGAGTGAAATAGTATCTAAGAAAGACGTAAACAGCATCTGGAATTGCAGGTTAATGAGAGCATAAGTGACATGCTATCTTACATAACTTTAACAATTTTAAAGTTTCAAGAAAACCCGCACTTAACAAGACTGATATTCTTGTGGCAGTGTTCTCAAAACTTTATGTGAGAGCCAATTAGCTATTTTCAAAACAGAAAATATTTACCAGTTAAATTCTGCCCAAAGAAGTTTACTCATAGAATTTTTAAAGGTCGCGATTGGGAATGAGTCAATATTCAAGCAAATGGTTTCCTTGACCATCTTAAGTACAGTATATCGATAAGGTTTACAACCCCAATCGATATACTTAATGACATAATTGGACTCGAACATACAACCAGAAATTATTGTAACTGCGAGTGCGTTAAGAGTTGTAAACTTTATTGCTGATATATATATATATATATATATATATATATATATATATATATATATATATATATATGTATGTATATACATTATATATATATATATATATATATATATATATAAAATGTGTGTATGTGTATGTGTTTGTTTGTATGAGAGCAAGCACCATCCCTTCTGGTCTGTCGTCGAGTCTCTTTTTCTTGATCCAAGTTTAAGATGATACCCATGAGTAGGCCTACTGTGAACTTGTGGGTGGAAGCTTGATAACGATCCGCAGGCCCAGCAAATGATAGCGAAGCACTGCAGCACTACAGCACTTGGCGGATTAAGCTTTCCAATTATCTGTGGTGGGTGCCACGACCACACACACACACACACACACACACATATATATATATATATATATATATATATATATATATATTTTTTTTTTTTTTTTAATATTCTGATGTGATGGCTAATACTCTCTCCCTGTAAGTAAACCACACCAAAAGAAAATACAGAATGGGTTGTAACCTCTTTGATAAAATCGACAGAAAACCTGAGTGCTGTCATAATTAGACCCTAAACACATATCAGTACTTCTAGAGCGCCAGTAAACATACTTTAAGTATTCCATTGAACAAAACTCTTGTGAGAGTGAACAACAACTTGAACTAACCGAATATCATAGTGTTCTTCAGTATGTCAAGAGTTCTGTTGTCCTATTTTTTTATTTCAGGCAATCTAGTTCACCGTCTACAGATCCCTCCCCCTCAATCATCGGCCCCCCCCCCATCTTGACTATTTACTCCCACATGTACTAGTGCACATGCGTAGTTACCAAAACGCTGAGCTAGCGTGAAATGAAACGCTGACATGTATTGTTTTCCAGCTTTCCATATGAATTCTTGTCTCCGATAGAAACTATATGATTATTTCTGTCTTCAAAGAGAAATTTCACTTTTGAACGTTATTATTTAAAGGCATTATAATTTGCTATCAATTCTAGAGGTAAGTTTAAATTGCATTTGATGTTATTGTTTCCACTGATATATTTTTGGTTTTACAAATATCTCTTATCATTGTGTTCTATATAGTTTTTATGCTATATTTTTCCTTGTCATTCATTTTCTCTGCATTTGTAAGTCCTATAAACGTTTTTTCTGAGGCTAAAATGTCATAATTTTTCACCTTGAATTTATATCAAGAAATATCTCTCTCTCTCTCTCTCTCTCTCTCTCTCTCTCTCTCTCTCTCTCTCTCTCTCTCTCTCTCTCTCTCTCTCTCTCTCTCTCACTCAGTAAGTATCATGTGTTACATAAGTACTCCATATTCAATGCTAAATTATTAATGACACATCAACATCAAAATACCTCTATAGCTGAATGCTATCGCGTATCCAGACATTCACCCAATTTAAATGATTGGGATTATCAAAGCTTTACCAAATGATATTTTTTAATTTACGTTAACATTTCCTTGATCTATTTTCGTGAAATATATAAAGTATATTGGTAGTCTTTAAATTAGTAAATATACAACGCCTAACTTATAATTAAGTTATCAATTTGCTGATTTCTTAAGAAAACGGCAGATTTCGATTGAATCTATATGCGGAAGAAGCTGGTCACTTCATAGCATGAACTCAACAGCTTAATTGGTTTTTACAGAAGTAATCATGTTTGAGAGAGATATTTGAATTTTACGTATCATAGTGTACTTCAAAGGCTGCCAGCGTTGCTCCATTAAATGACATCTCTAGTTCTGATTGCTAATTTGTTTTCCATTTACGATTGAAATTAAAAGAACGTTTCCTTCAATGTTTGGTTCATATTTTAGTTGTTAAGAATGTACATTTAAGGTTAATTCGCTTATTCCAGTGTTTAAGAGGCTGGTAAAAAGATATGATTATTATTATTATTATTACTTGCTAAGTTACAACCCTATTTGGAAAAGCAGTGTGCTGTAAGTCCAAGGGATTTAACACGGAAAATTTCCCAGTGAGGAATGGAAATAGGGAGGTAAATAAACTAAAATATTTTGATAACTGTAACAACGTTAAAATAAATTTTCATATATAAACAATTAAAACTTCAAAAACTCAAAATGAAGAGAAATAACATAGAATAGTGTGCCCGAGTGTACTCTCAAGCAAGAGAACTCTCCAAGACTGTGGAAGACTATGGTACAGAGGCTAAAGCACTACCCAAGAACAGAGAACGATGATTTGATTTTGGAGTGTCCTTTCCTTAGGAGAGCATTATTTTCTTCAGGAAATACTCTTCTTAACAACATCTTCTGGTAAAGACTAACTAGTGAATTATTGTCGAGTTAGGATCACCCAAAAATTATTCTTGACAAGTAATCTTACACAACAACAAAAATTATATTCCTAATAGATCCCAAATCAAAATTCCCGATCCACAACCTAATAATTTCGCGAGGATTTTAAATTCTGAATAAAGCGTCGCAATGGACGGATCCACATGTAGAAAATTATTTTTTTTTTTAATCCAAAATATGTAAATTCCACTCAACGAGTTCATCTGAACTTGGTGACTAACTACTTAACTTGCTTGCCGAGTCTTTGTTATGTTCTTTGGACAACGTAGTGAAAGAGTGGGCGCGTCGCCTTGAGCAAATCTGTAGAGTTCAGGACCACCCATACTAAGTTGGGTTGCTGTGAGCGATCAGACTAAAATCTCCCACCATCACCAATTCGCACTGGTCAGCGTGGAGATGAAAACTAGCCAAACCCCATAACTGAATTGACATGTCTGAGGGCTTTGTCCTGCAGTAGACTAGAAACGGCTATATTTGTTGTTATTGTACACTAAAGATTAGATTTTAAGTATGATAGTCTAGGTTGGAAATATACTGCGCTTCATTATAGGGGTGTATGTTTATTTTCTGGACTAAATTTATACACACATTACAAGTAATTAATACTTTACATATTCATATTATGAATACTTTACATATTCATATTACGTATACTGATATCCCTTGAACTCCACAGGAGACTTCTGTATGTAACCATGTTTTTAATTATGCTAAAAGCCAATATAATCTCATTTTAAGAGCCACTCGAAATTTTGTAATAAAAATCCTCGAAGCTAAAGGAACCAGCATGTTTTTAAAGAAACAATCTTATCGTTTTTATAGTTTAAATATGAGATATTTATTTTATTGTTACTGTTCTTAAACAATTTTATGTTTCCTTGTTTCCTCTCCTCACTGGGCTATTTTCTCTGTTGGAGCCCCTGGGCTTATAGCTTCCTGCTTTTCCAACTAGGGTTGTAGCTTGGCAATTAATAATAATAATAATAATAATAATAATAATAGCTTCCCTACATATAACGTAGAAATTAAGGAATGTTTCCTTGTAATTTGTTGCTCTTGAAAAAAATGGGTTGTTTAAAATTCCATTATTGATCTCAAAATATTCTATATTTCTTATTCATTGATTATGTATAATTTCTCCACTCTTCCCTTACTTCCTCTCCTATCGGGCTTCCTCTCCTGTTGGAGTCTTTGAGCTTGTAGTATTTTGCTTTTCCAGCTAGGGTTGGAATTTTTTTTCCACAATTTTATATTTATTTTAATTTATAAAGTAGTACGTTTCAATATAAACAAAAGGAATTAATGTATTCCATTTGATTATTACGCATGAAGGCCTCGTCATCAGAGAATTTCTAAGAAATAATAATACTCTGCTACTGAATTTATGAATTTGACGATGCTTTGTGTTTTCCTCAAATTCCACTTATTTTCTTAATAAGCTAAAAGTATTTTACCTAATTTTTGAAAGTGATTAAAGTTATTAAATCTTAATTTTTCGACAGAGATGATGATCCTATTAACATGGTTTATATTATTGTTCCACATTACCTGGAACATGGTTCTTCTGTCTGGTCACTAAAAGCTTTCTGGGACTAATATAAAATAGCTAAATCACGTTGTGGCTGTTTATGTGTCCTCAGCAAAGGTATTTAGACCATCCACGCAATATCTGTTTTACAGTGGCTTCATTAATTCCAGTACTCTTCACGGGAACCCAAGGAGACGTCTGACAGTAGTACACATTGTAGCGGGTAAGGCTGTGATTGGCCAAAGAAAAAAATGGCATCTCTACCTGTAAAACAAAGTCGCTGTCCTTGTAAAAACTTGATCAAAAGCCTTTAAATTCATTTTACGAAGTACTGTTAAGCAAATAATATTTTCCTATACAGCACTTCGTAAAATTAAATTGATAAAAATGCTTTTGATTAGGTGTTTACATGCTCAACGACTTTGTTCTTTGTTTAACAGGCAGCGTTGCCAACAGTTTCCTTTTTGCCAACCACGGCATTACTTGCTATAATATACACCTACCAGACGTCTTCTTGGCTTCCCGTCAAGTGTACTGGAGTTAATGAAACTGATTGTATCATGATGCCTTGATCCTAGTAGTCCAATGACGATTAATCTAAATCTGATTGGTCCAGTGGTCGGTTCGGGTTACGAATGCAGTCCCAAATATCCTCTTCTTTTGCATCAGCGTTAATCTTGTCCTTGAATATTTTAATTGTAATTGAATATCGTCCATGTACCCTATACATTTTCTTTCAAACGTTGCATTTGCAGAGAGAGAGGATAGGGAAGAATTCTTTGAATTACAAAGTGACGAAATGAAAACGCATTGAATACAATGTCTTATGGAATATTTGTGAAATTGACCTATGATACATTATTTACAAGATAAACGATTATGATTGGTTGATGCTGACGTCCCACATAGTCATATTTGTTGAACCACAAATTATTATTTAAAGAATGTTTATTATTGATTTAAATTCTCTGTTGCTTACCATGAAGTTATATAAGATAATAGAGGAAATGTTGAACTTAATACCCACTGCTCTATCTTTTGAAGCCATCTAGTTTCAGTCCCTGTCGACGACTAGACTGGAACATGTTCGGCGACAATCTATAATCTATGATTAGCTATGATTAATTCATCAAGCCCCCTTGACACTTGCAATATTTGTCCCCGCACTCTGCGCAATACATCGTTAAAAGACGTGCCATTTATGGGGTACTCAGAGTGATTCAATATTTGCGCTCTGTTAGTGCCCTACATAAGCCTAAGTTATGGTAGATAACGATATCAAATGGCCCATGTTTAAGCAAACTTCATTGCTATGCGACCAGGACAATAAAGAAGTGCATTGTGCAATCAGCCTGCAATTAGTCGCAGACTGAAGGTTGATTACTGAGCAAGCCAGAAAATTGTCGGAGCTCTGAAAGTACAGACTTGACGCAAACTTTGCTCTTCTCTACCGGAACACCTGAGTAGGTGCTGGAAAAAAATTAGGGCATTTATGATGTCTGGCTAATGACACGTTAAGGGTCGCGTATGTGTGTCACCTACATTAGAGGAATAGCCAAGACCTACATAAAGCCTTTTTTGTAGGTCTTGGTATTAACTCACTAATCCAAGTTTCTTGTTTACATTTTCATTATTTTTAAACCATATTTGCCATTTCACTGTAAGATTACTGAGGGTACGACTAATTTTCCGTTTAATGAAATATTTCAATTCTTTCTTTTTTCAAGTTCCAAATACGTTCCAATCTTTAATTGCCCGAGTCGGCTAATTGGTTGTCACACCAATTGCTTCTGGACGAATCAACCAATGGACCAATTACCACTGGACAAATTATCAACAGACCAATTGACCCTAAACCACTCTTGTTTGCCTGACATGAATTTTTTTTTTTTTTTTTTTTTTTTTTAGAATATTATACTCTATTTTAATTATGGAACAATAGTCCTGGCAGGGCTATAGATCTTAATTCTACTTTTTCAGAGTCTTTAGTTTTGAAGGAAAATGGCGTTTATTTAACGTCTGGATTGATGTATTTTTTAGTCTTAGTGGCTATTGGTTCATTTATTGCTGTTTTATAAGTAATCGTATTTTATTTACTTATACCAACTTCTTTATTAAACTTTATTTTCATTTTGAAACTGTTTCTTTAAAACATGCTTGGAAGGTTAGGATCACTAATTACTTTTTCACAAAGATTGATTGATTGACAGCAAGATCTCTTGTGTTATAACTACTGTGTTTTCCATAGAGAAATATGCGCATTATGGACTGGTTTGAAAATATAAATCTGTACCTGCATTTTTGAGCTTCTTGAATTTCATAACAGAAACATTGTTTAAGCTTCGTGAAATATGAAATACAACACTGACATTTTGTGTGAATATTCCAAAGGTTTGTTTGATCCGTCATGCCCGAGAGAATATTAAGTTTCTTTTAAACGTAACCATAAACTCTCTTCCAAATTCCATACAGTTCTCCATTGTCGGCTTTTAAGAGATAAATTTTCAAGGAAAAGAAAGATATCGTATCATAGGGCATGAGTTTCGAGATGTCGCCCATGCCATATGAAAATGATTTAATGTTAAGATAATGATATCATTATTCTTGGCACTTAAAATAATTATTGTTAGTAGTAACTAACAATAATGATAATATACATCATTCATTTGAAACACTGAGTGCATACACTCAAGTCTAACATTCTGTTGATTATCAAAATCAAAATCTAATGTACCATTATCTCAATTTTATTGTCTTTTTGACAAATAAATGTCTAGTTAATTATTTCACACTTTATACATTTAGACGCTGGCAAAATAAACTTTAACACAGATGGTCTTCAATTCATTTAGGAAGAAGGATGTATAACTGATCTAGTCTCTTATCCATATCTGGAACATAAAAATACTAAAGGATTTTTTGTAAATACACCGATTAAAAGGGATAAAAAGAAAAAGCGCGAAAACCATAGTTTCAGTATTTGAACTTCCTTGGTACCAAAATGGAAGTTTAATAAGATCTCTACTGAATTTAAGAAGGAAATAAAAAACACTATAAAAATACCTATAGTTGAAATCTAACTAGCTAGTAGGTAGTAGGTTGGCCAGGGCACCAGCCACCCGTTGATATACTACCGCTAGAGAGTTATTGGGTCCTTTGACTGGCCAGACAGTACTAACGATGATATATCATTAGCGCATGACGTTACCTTGATGTTAAGAACATTAGCCGAGATATTTTTCTTATGCATGTATTCAATACCTAGAATCAAAAAGGACATTGTTATGAGATGTTTAATCCTGAACAAGAAAAGCTATTGCTTGGTTCGAAAATTAAACATATTAATATTTCAATGACCTAGTAGGAAAGGGGATTTTTAAAGCTCCACTAGATTCTATCACCGACCAAGACCCATTGAAATACTGGACAAATTTCGAGTAAAGTTTAGTAAGTGAAATGGATGCCAAACAGTATTGCTTTTTCTTCACAGTCTTCATATCATAAATGTAAGGTATCTAACCGCAACTAAAGGATAGAATGATCTTCCCTATCAGATTCCTGAATCATTGAATATCCAGAATTTCACACTTTGTGCAAATGCTTGTTGAGTAGGATGGTATCAGTCGCGTTTCATTGTCTATGTTACTTATTTATTTAAGATTGTTATTCATCTTAATATATATTAAGGGTTTTAGTTTTCTTCAATAGTTTTTGTTTTACGTCTCTATTATTTGTTGCCCTTGACTACTTCCCTGTTGGGACCCTTGGGTGAGTACAGTTGGTCACAGGAATTCCTGCCACACCTCACTCTGAGGAAGTAAGCCCTGCCAAACCTTTAGTGAACGGCGAGTTCATGTGTTTAGCTCAGCCCACCACGTCTACCAACTCTCCTTACATTATCTTTTTGGTTACTTGCCGCGAAGTAATGGTGTGACAGGGTGCACTTCTACAAAGCAAAGTGTACCAGGGAGTCCTGTGTCCAACTGTACCGTAATGCTTTTCTAACTACGGTTGCAGCTAGGCTAGTAATATTAATAGTGACAATACTTGGATTATTCAGTAATCATTCGGATGACTAAAGATAAACATTAGACGATTGGTGCATAAGCTTCCGTGCCTTGTGTGTATGTGATCTGTAATAGAGCCGGTAAATCTATCTTATGATTCGATGCAGAAAAGGTCGAATAACCTTTGGAATCTTACCTCCCAATTCCGTATTTCCAGTCCTCATATACAGTATACTTTAAACCTGTTTTGTTTATTGTTGACTCACTTCATTTTAAACAATACCAAAGACCCAAATATTACTGACTGAAACTGGCAACAGACATTGGGAATACAGTGCGAGTGGCAAAAGGCATCAGTGAAGTGAACGAGTGAAGAGAATCTGAAATTCTCTTGAATTTCATGGTTGTAGTAGTCTATTGGAAATATTCTTGCTTGGCGATCTATTGGACAGGGATTCAAGACCAGCTCAAGCTCGATAGTTTCTTGCATTGTCCGCAACCTCACCATCCTTGCGAACTATATGGATAGAGGTTTTGGGGAGCCTATAGGTCTACCTACTGAGCCAGTAGCAACCATTGCCTGGCCCTCCTTTGTCGTGGCTTGATGGAGAGGGCTTGGGCGCTAATCATAGTATATATGGTCATTCTCCAGGACATTGTCTCTGTCTCTTCCTCTGCTATTCACGAGCAACCTTAAACCTGTAAACCAGTTTCTTGGACGATGGGAAATAGAGTATAAAAACAGTAAATGGTTTGCTTTCAAGCTAAAACGCTTTCCATAGGAACGTTAATTGAATAAGATTAAAAGCTGTTTCACAAACCCAAAACTTCGAGTAGGAAATATAAAGTATTTAGAGCATGAAATACCCTTTAGAGTTGGCTTGTTTTCGCGAGACAGCGTACGTCAAGTAGAAAAATACCCACAATGTCTTGAAACCATTATTTTTCATTTCTCCTTTAGATTAAAGGAAAGGGTAAGTTGACCAACCAGGGTCAATGTAATTATATTTTCTTTCTAATGAAGATAGATATTACTAATATTCACACACACATACATACATGCATACATACATGCATATGAATATATATGTTACGGTCATTTTGGAAAATTAGTTATTTTACAAAATGACCGGCCATTATGCAAAAAGACCAAATTCGTGGTCACTTTGCAAAATGACCTAAATTTCTCGACATTTTGCAGAAGGGTCAAGATTCTTTTGCATAATGGCCTCGCATTTTGTAAAATGACCAATTATCCAAAATGACCTTAATATATATATATATATATATATATATATATGTATATATATATATATATATATATATATATATGTGTGTGTGTGTGTATATATATGTATATATATGTATGTATATATATATTATATATATATATATATATATATTATATATATATATATATGTGTGTGTGTGTGTGTGTGTGTGTGTGTGTGTGTGGGTGGGTGTGAGTGCTTGTGTATATTTTACTATAAATATATAACGTGTTTATATTTGTAGATACAACAAAAAATAACAATAAATGCAGCCGTTTCTAGTCCATTGTAGGACAAAAGCCTCAGACATTATAATAATAATAATTAGAATAATATAACGTGTATGTATTTAAAAAGTTAGTCCTCAAATTTACACATCACATTTTCCTGCTTCTAAAATACTTAGCAATATTCAGCGATCATTTCCGAAATCATTTAAATTCAAAATGGCTTTCTTTTATGAATAGTGAAAAGGGATTTTGACAACAATGGGTTAAATTTGGCATACTAACTGTATATATGCGTTGATATATATATATATATATATATATATATATATATATATATATATTATATATATATATATATATATATATATACATATATATATATATATATATATATCAACGCATATATACAGTTAGTATGCCAAATTTAACCCATTGTTGTCAAAATCCCTTTTCACTATTCATAAAAGAAAGCCATTTTGAATTTAAATGATTTCGGAAATGATCGCTGAATATTGCTAAGTATTTTAAAAGCAGGAAAATGTGATGTGTAAATTTGAGGACTAACTTTTTCAAATACATACACGTTATATTATTCTAATTATTATTATTATAATGTCTGAGGGATATATATATATCCCTTTCTAAGTAAGGATACCTTAACGTGGTGACAGGATTTGCGCATCGCCATGTACTATTCAGGGCCACCCATACTATGTTAGTTTGCTGTGACCGAAGAGACGAAAATCTCCCACCATCACCAATCCGCAGTGGCCAGCGTGTTGATGAAAACTGAGCAAACCCCAGACATGAATAAGGATATGTATGAGGTCTTCGCCCTGCAGTGGAATAGAAACGGCTTTGTTTGTTGTTTTGTTGTGTGATTGTGTGTGCATGCATATATATATATATATATATATATATATATATATATATTATATATATATATATATATATATATATATATATGTGTGTGTGTGTGTGTGTGTGGGGGGGGGGGTATGTGTCTATGTCTGGGACTTTTTTGAAGTGGAATTATCATAAGCTCTCACATATAAGTTACCTCTTTCTTTTATATGATTTTTTAAAATACTTTTTATAAAATATTTTCCCTTTATAATATCTGATCAAACCTTTTAAATAGTATTTTGTAGGGTCGGTTTATATATTACACTTTTAAATTTTTACTGAGAATTTTGATATTTTCATTTTGATTTTTAATGAATATTAAAAGCAGAAAATAATCTTTTACAGTAGCCCTAACTATTGTGCTCCATATTCTCCGATGTTTTCCATCTCTTTATACAGAAGTACTACATTGAACATAATGTATGTATGAACCTCTTTTAATCAATTATATTAATAGAATTTCTATGCAAAGGTTTTATCACTGAACAGTTTACATGTTAGCTATAAAGTTGGCATGCATATTGTTTTTTTCATTGCTGCATTGTGGAGGTACATTGTTGTGGATGGAGGAAAACGGCGTGAAGGCCAGGTGAAAAGTGGGCTGCGTGCATCACTTCTTACCGCTTGTAAGGGAAACTATTTTAATACCATAGGATCTCTAAACTGCAATTAACCGAAATCGCGAAGATAGAACCGGGAATACCGAGGGCCGACTGGTATTTGGAGAGCTGGACTCCCCTCCTTTCTATGTTGTACGTAATTGAGATGCGTAACTGTGCTGCTCTTTCGTTTTCACAATAATGGTAAGGTGATGTTCACTCAAGAAAACTATTAAGCCATGATCGTGGCTCGACCTTGGTAACTACAGTACATATTGCGAGGTTTTAATATTCTCACTAGACTCCCACAGCCTTAACCCTTGGATTATATAATGACCTCTGTACCATGACCTACCAAATTTGTTTTCAATTGTTTTTGTTAAATTACCCTGAGGAATACTTTGTTTATTTAGATATTTATTTATGATTTCATTTATATGTTTTTATTGATACCTAAATTCAGTTTATAATTGTTTATATACAGTATATATATATGTATATATATATATATATATATATATATATATATATATATGTGTGTGTGTGTGTGTGTATGTAGGTGTGTGTATGTCTAAACAGTGTTTATATATATATATATATATATATATATATATATATATATATATATATATATATGTATGTATGTATTTGTATGTCTATACAATTTATATATATCTATATATATATGATTATCTATAAAAATAAGTAATTTTGATCGATTTAGATACTAATGACTATGTTAATGGTAACATTTATAAACGAAATATAGAAATAAACTTCTCCCTCATATGTTGCTAGTGACTAGTTATGAATCCAGAAGACACTGAAGACGATTTTTTTTCTTAAGCCATGACTCATTACTGGTTCCATAAAATACTTCTTACCCATTGACTTGACGTTTGGAATCTATCTAAATAAAACTTGTCTTACTCAGTTATTTTATTTTTATTCATTGTTGGGAGTTAATCTAACCAAAACATGTTATTTCCAAAAAATAGATATTATGTATAACCTCATACCTCTTTACAGTTTGCCGAGCTGTTATTGCGAGTGTCATTCATTACAAGAATTTAGAAAACTTTACAATGAGTCTTAGAAGCACAGAGCTGCGAACACGCATGTTTGAATTCTCCTCGAGGGTAAATGTCCTCCTTCCCAGGACTGAAAGGTATAAAGTGGTAAGTGCAATTCCCCTCCAAGTCCCCTTGGTCTCTCTTGCATCAATAAAATTTGAAAACTTGGAGAAATTAGGGAAGGGCGTGAATGGCACTTGTTACAGGCACAAGTTCTCGGATATGGAAGAAACGGTGTGCATCAAAGTGTTCAAGCGCAGTTTCATCAGGTGCCGAGGCTGGCATGCCATGCTGTTGGAAGCCGAGTGGTTGAAGAAGCTTGATGATACTCCGGGAATTCCAAAACTCATTGCCTTTTCTCCACTGGCTCCTTGTGCCATCATCATGAGTGACGTAGGCACCCTCACCTACCAAGACTGGTTGTCGATAAACAGAAGGAATCCAAGAGAGGTCATCTCAGTCCTCAAGAAAACCAGTATGATCATCGACAGGACTCACGAGAGAGGCTTAAGTCACAACGACCTCCACGAAAGAAACATCGTTGTCGATGATAAAAACAACGAGCCCACAATCGTCGACGTCGGTAACATGCTGCCGTTTGGAGTAAGGAGCTGGAGAACAGTATGTTATACCCACATGCCCTGGAGGCAGATGCTCTGGATTGATGTTGTTGATGCGTCTGGGAATGTCATAATGTTAGGAAAGCTTATTCGATATAGCTTGCCCTTCTTGTCACTTGACGCTCCCATTAGAGCTGAACTGGCGACGTTGGCTAAGGAATGCATCCGGCAGGATAGCATGCCAATCAGTGACGTTGTTGTGAAGTTAGATGGCATCCTCTCACTCATGAACGACATGCCTTGTAACTCGTCATGGCAAAGAGAATAGCTGAGCTCATCTCGCTTACGCCTAATGGGAAAGAATATGTATAATGGGAGGAATAATCAAGATGTTTATTTAAGTTTATGTTTGTCTTTGTTATAACTTACGCGGAATGAATTTCCTTTTCTTTTCATTGGAAATCTTATTTGAGCTTTAGATTTAGTTTGAAAGGGACTTTTTGTAATGTTTTCAAAGTTCATTATTTTCCAATGACTTTTTAAGATTATATTTCTATAACAGCAAATACTGAATTTTAACAATTGAAGTGT
The DNA here is from genome assembly GCF_036898095.1 of Palaemon carinicauda. NCBI lineage: Eukaryota > Metazoa > Arthropoda > Malacostraca > Decapoda > Palaemonidae > Palaemon > Palaemon carinicauda. The sequence goes on along the minus strand of NC_090726.1, from coordinate 51,879,279 downwards.
TTTAATAACATATGGAGAAAAATTTATTGATTATACTGTATAAATGAATGTTTCGTTGATTTAGACCGTTTAGTAATATAGCTGATACGTGTCAATCAAAGGACGTTACAAAATATAACGCTAATCCATCGAATGCTTTGTTTTTCAAAGATTTTCAGCATCACCATATTTATTTTATTTGTTGATCATAATCTGAATCATATTTTATAATCATGGATCTTGCATTACGTGCTCGTCGTTCAAATATATCTGGATGCGATATGTAAGTAACCAACGGAGTTGCAGGAATTTTCTCTTTCCAGTGTCTTCCAGGATATAGACGCACGTAAGAACCACATAACTCTGGAGAAGGAATTTTTATCTTTTTCTCTGGAATTGCAGACTGTGCTTGAATTTATTTCAATGATAGTGATGACTATTCGAAGCACCACTTTTAGCTATGTTCGGTTTGCTTTCGAATCTTTAGGGGTTTATGGAATACGGTTTTTCTTAGATTTTAATTAGATATTATTTATATTATCTTCATAGTAGTGAATGTACTCTCTTTAAAAGTGTTTTGGTAACTAATGGAAGTACGCTAATCAATTGATTATACAGTTTAGATTAAGAGAGTGATGGTCTCATAATGAATATGGACTTTCCTTTCATAGGATGACAAAAATAACAAACTATAAAACTCGAGATTTGAGATTTTAACAAATCGGGCTCTAGTTTTATGGCATTCCCGTCATTCAACAGTGTTTTCTCATATACTTGCTTGAAGTGATTAAATAACTGACACTACAGTTAGGTTTACTTCTTGGCTTTGAAATTTGCATTCATGTAAAGAGTAAATGTCGCTCTATTTTCTCTAAAAGACTAGCTCATAATAGGCATTCAGATTAATACTGTGAACAAGAATTCGTCAGAATCCACTTTTACATTTACATTGATCCAACTAGAACATACAGTATTCTGCATCGTGAAATAGCCATTTACGTGAGATATATCGCTGTCTTCTATAAGGTGATTAGTTCCAACTTGATTTATTGGGTATCATATACTTTGATATTTTCGGTTAGTAATCTCATTTAGCATGTTTTATTGCCGGTTGTACACCCGTACATGTAAATATGATTATGTATATTTATATTATGAACTCAAGTTGTAGAGAATGGGTTAGTAACTGTATATTGAAATGGTTTCATTCCTTGCTAATTGCTATGGGTTTGGAGTATGTTTGAATTCAGTAAGATCATACTAATAAGAAGAAGAAGAAGAAGAAGAAGAAGAAGAAGAAGAAGAAGAAGAAGAAGAAGAAGAAGAAGAAGAAGAAGAAGAAGAAGAAGGATGGCAAAAATAAACGCTGTTATTTAAAGTGCAACTAATACCCCTAAGAGTTTTTTCAATGTCACTTCTTGGTCCACCAAAATTTATGTTCATGTGTAACCGGGGTTTTCTTAGGTATGTATATTGTTAATATTTAAGCGTGGGTTATGATTTATGGGTAGCCTACTATTTTAAAGCTGAATAATGTTACTCCATCCCAAGAAGCTCAATAAAAAGAGTAAAATAAAATGTCAAAATGACGATTTGAAGTTAACAAAGTTAAATTTTTTACATTTTGCTGTAAACTATTGTTTCTCAAAAATAAAGTACTAGAGATAGCTTACCTGAATTTATTTTGCACCTTACAGAACTACGGTGAATTTTTTACCAATGATACATAGTTTATTGTTACATGTGACAACTATTAAGCAGTCAAACGAAAACTTATAAGGTGAAAAACCTTTTACATTGAAACAAAATTTATATTATTATAGTTAGATTTGTCCATGTAAGTAGGATTAAATTTTAGTCTTTGATTCTGACCTTAGCGTCAATTTAAAGTGGGATATTTGTTCTTTCCATGTGTATTATGGAAAAATAAAAAGATCTAAATGATACCTAGAAATTACTTGAACAGAAATTGCTGTACTTTGCTACTAAAAAGGTCTATTCCAATCATTTTTTGTTTAATACTATTTATTTCAGCTACTGGCTAACATAGTTTGTGACCAGTCCTTGACCGAATGAATAATCTTGCAATAACGATGATTATGTTATTAACATATGTTTAAAGTAAAACATTGTTATAGAGCTGTAAATTTTAATCAAGGCTCTTACATCACTACAAAATTGAGCCAAGAATGGTATTTTTATTCCAATAAATATACGGAAACGGATAGTCTTGTACCTAAGACCTTCCTATATAGATTTGTCTTCAAAGTCTGACATTTGGTCCAATTTGTATATTTAATGAAGACTGACAGACCACTATCATCCTGCCTCTTGGAAGATCTCTGAAACCTGCGTATTGGAGAACCTTACATATATGGCACCAAGTTATGAATCTGGCACAAAAAGTACATGGAATCCTCAATGAAGTTTGAATTGCAAATGGAGAATTAACGTAGAACCTGCGTAAGAAATGGTGATGATGGAAGTCCCTAAGTTAACTCAGTTAGGAGAGAGGAGAAAGACAGTTGGCTGGGTTGAAGGTTATTTATATAAAATGCGCAATTACAAGCACATTGGTATGTGACAGTTTTGCAGAATCCTGAAGAAATCTGTCACGTTCTTTCAAAGGGAAATTACAGGTGCTTTTTTTTTTTTATACAACCTCCATATTTCTTCTCAGACGGGGATCACTTATTTCACTTTATTTATTCCTTGATAAAGTGTTACAAGTAGTAGGTTGGCCAAGGCACCAACAACCCGTTGAGATACTACCTCTAGAGAGTTATTGGGTCCTTTGACTAGCCAGACAGTACTATATTGTATCCATCTCTCTGAATACAGCTCATTTTTCCTTTCCCTACACATGTACCTATTCTTTACATATTCTCCTCTTTTCTCATACACCTGGCAACACTAAGATGACTGAAAAATTCCTCTTCATTCAAGAGGGTTAACTAACGCACAGTAATTGTTCATTGGCTAATTTCCTTTTGGTAAGGGTAGAGGAGACTCTTTAGTTAAAGCAAGCAGCTCCTCTAGTAGAATGGCACTCTAAAACCAAACCATTGTTCTCTAGCCTTGGTATAGCCTATGTGCCATGTTCTTCCTCTGTCTTGGGTTAGAGTTCTCATGCTTGAAGGTTCTCTCGGACGCACTATTCTATGTTTTCTTATTTCTTTTCTGCACTGGGCTGTTTTCCCTGTTCGAGCCCTTATATGGCTTATAACATCATGTTTTTTTTTTAACTAGGGTTGTAGATTAGCTTAGCTAATAATGATAGTAATAATAATGAAAGAAAAAATAAAAATATTTCGAACATTATAAATCCCATTGCATCAAGTAAGATGCTTTCATTCTAGCTTATTTCGGAACAATTTATTTCTGAAAGACATCCGTCCTAAGAAAATACTGAAACAGAATACCTGAAATGAAGCTAATCTTTTGATACATTTATTCCACCTGTCTTCGAATACTATGTTCCTATTATGTAAGATGTAATATGTACCAATATATTTCTTCCACGTGTAAAATTAGCTGTAATACGAGGGTACGGATATCTGTGCCATTACAAAACCGATTTATTTTACATCTTTATACGTTCAATAACGCAAATCCGCATAAATGAAGGTCGAAATGATGCCTTTAAATTAGCCAAAATGAAAATAGTTTAGACTTTAGACCTTTTGGTAAATATATATTTGCCAAAGTATGAAAAAATGAATTAATTTCTATTATTTTGATATTTTATTTTAATTTTTCACTACTTCTTACATTGTTTATTTATTTCGATGTTTCCTTTCCTCACTGGGTTATTTTTCCCTGTTGGAGCCCTTAGGCTTATAGTATCTTGCTTTTCCAACTAGGGTTGTAGCTTAGCTAGTAATAATAATAATAATAATAATAATAATAATAATAATAATAATAATAATAATGATTACAACATGCAAAACTTCAATACATTGTCTACAGACACACACGTGTGTATATATATATATATATATATATATATATATATATATATATATATATATATATATACAGTATGTGTGTGCGCGCGCGCGCAATCAAACGTAGACAAATCTAAATGTTTGTCTTTTATACTACTATAAAACTTTATCGAATTTCCTTTAGATGTTGGAATCATTTAGAAGCTGAGATTACGTTGTTTATTTTAATTTGATAAAAAGAGAAAAAAATCAAAGATCAAAATACGAATTAAGATTAGTTAAACATATTTTTTTTTTTTTAAAGTTTAAATTCTCGTATTAACTCGAAAAGCGGGCGCATAGACCATCCAACTGGCCCTGAAATTTTTGCTGACATTTGAATACACGTATTCCACTGTAGGCCTATATCCTTCTCACGCCACACAAGATTAATAAATTTTGTCTGTCTGTCTGTCGGAGAGAGAGAGAGAGAGATTAGGTCTAGAGTAGCCTACACTTCCTGTGATTAGTACCGAGTACCATAGATAATTCACCCGATTCAAGCATGCCTCCCTTACTATTCTTCTTATTCATGGGAAGCAGAGTACGGCTGATGATGACGATGGGACGGACGAAAGAAAAAAAAAGAAGTTACTGTTTGCTGAGAGCGAGAAGGGGAACAAAAAGGCGCCCACTTCTCTCTCGAGCTAATGTTTGCTATGGTTACAAAATCGCTCGATTATTGCTACCTTTCAGCAATAGCTAGGAGGTGTTATGTCTGTTCCCTACTTCGCTGACCACTCTGTTTGAAGGTCACAAGAAGGGAACGCCACGTAGATAAACACGTACAAAAAATCGTTCCGAGAGATTCTAGCCATTACGAGAGAGTACTCAGGACAAAATATTGCCCTTTTGTTAAGCTCCCATTCTGATTATTATCAAGTTTACTAGCTAAGCTACAACCCTAGTCAGATTATTATTATTATTATTAGGTAGTAGGTTGGCCAGGGCACCAGCTACCCGTTGAGATACTACCGCTAGAGAATTATGGGGTCCTTTGACTGACCAGCCAGTACTACATTGGATCCTTCTCTCTGGTTATGGTTCACTTCCCCTTTGCCTACACATACACCGAATAGTCTGGCATATTCTTTACAGATTCTCCTCTGTCCTCATACACCTGACAGCACCGAGATTACCAAACAATTCTTCTTCGCCCAAGGGGTTAACTACTACACTGCAATTGTTCAATTGCTACTTTCCTCTTGTTAAGGGTAGAAAAGAGACTTTAGCTATGGTAAGCAGCTCTTCTGAGCGAAGGACACTCCAAAATCAAACCATTGTTCTCTAGTCTTGGGTAGTGCCATAGCCTCTGTACCATTGTCTTCCACTGTCTTGGGTTAGAGTTCTCCTGCTTGAGGGTACACTCGGGCACACTTTTCTATCTACTGTAATTTCTCTTCCTCTTGTTTTGTTAAAGTTTTTTTATAGTTTATATAAGAAATATTTATTTTGGTATTGTTACTGTTGAGAGAATATTTTATTTTTCCTTGTTGCCTTTCCTCAATGGGCTATTTTCCTTGTTGGGGCCACTGGGCTTATAGCATCCCGCTTTCCCAACTGGGGTTGTAGCTTAGCAAGTAATAATATTAATAATAGTAGCTAAGTCACAACCCTTCTTGGAAAAGCAGGATGCTATAAGCCTTAAGGCTCAGACATATAGGGAAAGGAAATAAACTACATTATATATGATAAGTAATGATATATATATATATATATATATATATATATATATATATATAAATATATATATATAAATATATATATATATATATATATATATATATATATATATATATATATATATATCAAGAGAGAATTATGCCCGCCTGTTCAACATAAGTACATTTGCAGCAAGGTTGAACTTGTGAAGTTCCACTGATTCAACTGCAAGCTTAAGATTATTCCACAATCTGGTCAAAGCTGGAATCAAACTTCTAAAAAACTGTGCAGCCTAGTATTGTGCCTTGTGATGAGAAGGCAAGACAGAAGTAACTGCATAGTTAGTACTATGCAAAGGATGGAATAGTGGGAAGATCTGAATGTTAAGGACGGTCAGATTTATGGACAATCTTACGCACATGCATAAAGAACCAATTGAGCCACGGTGCCAAAGATTAATAACCAGACCAGAAATAAGAAATTTAATGTAGACAGCAAGTGTTTGTAAAACAAATTAAGATGCGAGTCAGCAGCTTAAGTCCAGGGATAGCCTATTGATTCCCACTCTAGATAACCATTTCAAATTTAAAGCCACTTTTGTAATCTTAATTACCTAAGTTACAACAATATTCTCTTACGGGCTGCCCAGCGGCAAGAGCCCGTGTCTTACATAAGGTAAGGCAATCTACACACACACACACACACACACACACACACACACTCACCACTCTAGACTGTGGTTAATAGACTTTCAATATAGGGTATCTATTGCCTTAGCAAATTCGTAAGAACAAATAGAAAAAAAGGGCTATAATTCTAGGTATAATTTCATTGATAAAATGTCCTGATGATTATTGAAGGAAAGTAAACATTTGATCAAGGGCGGGACTGAACAAGCCAGCGGAGGTGTTATGAAGTATACCATGTTTCCCCTAAAGAATCTTCTTGGAAATACCGTTTCCAGCCATCAGTAATAATGGGAATTTAGACTGAATGTTCCCTTTAATTATTTTTTTTTATTATATGCACCATTAATACAGAACCCAATGAATATTTTGTAGCATTAGGTGAAACGAGACAATGGCTGTGTAACTTTAGGGAGATTTTGGTTATTACAACTAGTATTCTCTATTTATTTATGAATTTCCTAATTTGTTGTTCATATAAAAAAATCATTCTTGCCAATCCTTTCTATACTTGATTTGATTTATCGGTCAGTTTATTTATTATTGAAAATCTATCTTTAATGCGATTTTAAGTTTTTCTATTCAGCAACCATTTGAAAAATTACTGTAATTGCGAACTTAACGTAGATTATATCTCATGCTACGCATTCAAAGTAATGATAAAATTCTTATTTACGCTGAATTCGCTGTTTGTGTGCATGTGTTCAATTCTCTTAAGATTAAGGTAAAACTTCTAACTAACCTCTAAAGGGAAAATAACTATTGAATCTGGGTTTCTATTTATAGACTGAGATTTCCTGCATCATCTATTATCTCCCAAAGAATCACCATTTGATAGTTGATAGAGAGATTTCAAATATTTGATAATAAAATCACATCTCCGTTGGCAATGCCCCCAGTGCTGACTTCTTCTTCTTCTTTCCCTCTGTTATGCCTACATTAATGGGTCGGTTGCCGGGTGCGTCCTCTCAAATGGCTTCTATCAATGGCATCCTCTTCCACCAAACCTCTTCTCTCCCTATCATCCTTCACCTTATCTTGCCATCTAATTATCTGCCTCCCTCTTACTCTTCTCCCCCTAACAGGTTCTTCCCAAGCCCTCCTCACTCCCTTCCCACCATACATCCTTAACACGTACCCACACCATCTCAATCGTGACAATTTTATCATCTCTGTAATCTTTACTGTCTGTCATTCTTCTTTTTTCATCATTTTCCAATCTTTCAAGCAGTTATGTCCCCATAATCCACCTCAGCATTTCCATCTCAGTTCTCTCAATCTTAGTTTCCTCTTTCCGTCTTAAAGCCCGTTTCTGGTCCATATATTAACGCTGATCTTATTACGGTGCTATAGATCTTGACTTTTAGCTTGATTGACATTTTCTTATTACACAGCCACTCCTGCTACCTCCCTTCACTTCCCCCGTGCTGCTTTTATCCTATTCTCAACTTCAGCCTCACACCCTGCCTCCTGACTTATAGTAGATCCCAAGTATCTAAATTGTTCTGCCTGTTTTATAACTGAGCCTCTACTTTCATGTTTGTCTATCCTGTCACTAGCTTCCTTAATACTCACCATAGCTTCAGCCTTATCCACATTTACCATCAAGATACCCATTTCCAAAGTCTCTTGCCACTCTAAAACCCTTCTCTGTGATTCTTCCTCAAATTCAGCGATAATTACCAAATCTTCAGCAAATAGCAACTCCCACAACTTCTCATTTCTGATCTCTTCACTTAACAAATCCAAGACCAGCACAAATAAAAATTGGCTTAATACATACTGACCCTTGGTGTAATCCAACACTAACTTCAAAGGTTTCTGTATCGCCAACTGCTGTTATTACTTTTGTCCTTGTTCTTTTGTATATCATCTCTACCATACTAACCAATTTCTCTAGGACTTTCCTCTTCCTCAAGCACCAAAACATCACATCTCTTGGTATTCTATCATAAGCCTTCTCTGCATCTACAAAAGCACAGAAGAGCTTCTTGTTTCCCTCTAGTCTTTTTTTCCTGTAACTGCCCTCCCCCTCATGAATCCATACTGCTTTTTCCCAATCTTTACAATCTCTAGTACCCTCTCAAAAACTTTCAAACAATGCTCTGTTAGTACAATTCCCCTGTAGTTACCACATTCCATAATGTCATCTTTCTACTTGAATATAGATACCATTAGACTCTCCTCCCAGTCTTTCGGCATTATTTCCTCTTCCTATATTGCTCTCAATAGATCCAGCATCCATTTTTCCACCTCTGTAGCTAGTATCTTGACCATTTCAATTTGAAACTCTGATGTACCTGTTGTTTTACCATTCATCATTTTACTCAAATCCCGCTTCACTTCTGTATTCTGTATCTCCGTCACTGGTCCCTTCACCCTTTGTGCTCCCTTCTCTCTCTCTCTCTCTCTCTCTCTCTCTCTCTCTCTCTCTCTCTCTCTCTCTCTCTCTCTCTCTCTCTCTCTCTCTCTCTCTCTCTCTCTCATTTTCAGTTTTCAATAGTTGCTCAAAATATGCTCTCCATTTCCTCTTAATGTCATCATCCCTATGCAATATATTTGCATCGGTATCCTGATAACCTACAGTTGCCCCAAATCCTGTCTTTGCCTTTTTCCCCATGTTTGAAATCATATGGATTCCATTTTCTCCTTCTTTTGTTCCTAGCCTTTCATTTAATTAATAGCTCTACCGCTTTTCCAATAGCTATGCCTTCTTTCCTCCTAGAATCGTTTTCCTTTTCTCTGTGCCGTTCCTCTGCTCCTTGTGCCGGTCTTACTTTCCAGTCCTTAAATGCCTTTGATCTTCTTTTAAAGGATTGTTGCACCTCTCTGTCCAAACACCACTTTTCTCCTTTTGACACACCATATTCGATGATTCTTCCCAATAACTCCTCTGTATCCTCTACACATATTTATTTCATACCCATCTAGATGTTTTCCACTGTTACCCCTTCTAATATATACCCTTCCACTCTCTCTCTCTCTCTCTCTCTCTCTCTCTCTCTCTCTCTCTCTCTCTCTCTCTCTCTCTCTCTCTCTCTCTCTCTCTCTCTCACACACAATCCTATTAAATAGCTCGCAGTTTTTTCATTTAAGGTCCCAAACCTTAATTCTACATCTCTTCTTTCTCTTCTTGGGTGTTCTACCTATCATTTTAAAATCCATCACTAGCAGTCTATGCTGTTTAACACATACTTCCCCAAAAAATAACTTTATAGTTTATCTCATTTTTTTTGTCTGCTTATCTAACCAATATGTAATCTATTTGGCTTTCCACTCCTCCACTTTCATATGTTAGCAGATGCTTATCCAGCTCCTGAAAATCATACATGCCATTTCAAACCTCTGAGCCATCTCTAATATACACTCTCCATCCTTATTTCTAATTCCAAACCCATGGCCTCCATGTACCTCCACATATCCATCCCTTCTCTTCCCCACTCTGCCATTCTTGTCTGCCTCAAACTCTTGTCTAAATAATTATTTTTCTTGTTTTTGACAGCCCATCTGAAGGGTATACGCTGAAATTATATTTAGTATCTTTTCCCCTATTATCATTGGGATCTTTAAAAGCTTACCATTTATTATCTTTACTTCTACCACTTTTTTCTTCCAGTTATTACCTATTATGACCCCAACATTTCTTCCATCTTGTGACCCGATATAATAGAGCTCATACCCATTTCCTATCTCTCTAGTTTCATTTCCTTCCATCTAATCTCCTGCAGACACAAGACATCTATCCTCCACCTCTGCATCACCTCCACTGTCTCCCTCAATTTTCCCATAAGAGTACCAACATGCCAAGTACCCTCTCTGATTTTCCATTGCCACTAGCTTCTCTGTCCGCAATCATGAACCCCTCTTCCATTTATCATACCAGTATGTGGATCTTGACGCCGGTCGCTTACAGGGACGGAACGCCCTAACCGCATCTACATTTCTAATAGCATCAGGCATGGTTCATAATTTGGCTGAGGGTTTTTACAATCGCATGCCAGTGCTGACGTGAGCTGTCTTAATCTAAACCACAGACCAACGAAACAGGTGGTGAGAGGGTTTGTATATCATTTTTAGCTAGTAATAGCAGGATGCTATAGGCCCAAGGGCTCCAGCAGAGAAAAATAGCCCAGTGAGGATAGGAAATAAGGAAGTAAATAAACTGCAAGATTGGCAATGAACAATTAAAATGAGATATTTCAAGGACAGTAACATTAAAATGAATCTTTCTTATATAAACTATAAAAACTTCAAAAAACAAGAGAGAGAAATAAGATAGAATGGTGTGCCCGAGTGTACTCTTAAACAAGAGAACTCTAACCCAAGACAGTGGAAGACCTTTGTAGAAAAGCTATGGCACTACCAAAAACTAGAGAACAATGGTATGATTTTGGACTGTTCTTCTTCTAGAAGAGCTGCTTACCATAGCTAAAGAATCTCTACTACCTTTACTAAGAGAAAAGTAGCCATGATGAGCAAAGTTGTACTAGTCAAGGCCACCCATAATGTTGGTTTACTGTGAGCGACCAGACTAAAGTCTCCCACCATCGCCAAACGGGCCAAACCCCAAACATGAATAAGGACATGTCTGAGGCCTTTGTCCTGCAGTGGACTAGAAATGGTTGTATTTGTTGCTGTAGTTGTTGTTGTATATTATAATGACAACAATAGCGTCAATATTCCTAATTATTTATATATATATATACATATGTATATATACATACATATATATATATATATATATATATATATATATATATATATATATAGTAGGCTGAAATACGTGCAAGGCAGTATTACGCAATTATTTTTTCTAAAAGGTTATATTTTTGGTAGTCAATACTTACAGTATTTGATTTTCCATTGTAAACTTTAAACCTACGTCAATTTTTCCTGTAATGGAAAAAGTATTGACTTTAAGTCAATTTAAAGGAAAAGATGACATTTTTAGATGAGGTTTTGAAAGGTCACAGAGAGAGAGAGAGAGAGAGAGAGAGAGAGAGAGAGAGAGAGAGAGAGAGAGAGAGAGAGAGAGAGAGAGAGAGCATCAACATTAAATATTTTATCTGTGCTCCGTCTTCTTTCTTCACTGCTTTCACGTATTCTGAATATAAGATTTCCATTTTGCTTTCACGTATTTTAAATATAAGATTCCCATTTTCAAGTTATGTGGAGCAGATTAGAATAAAAGGTGTTAGTTTTCGAAATAGGAAATTGCATGTATCCCTTTCAATTCCATTCAATTGTGTGTCTTAAACCACGTAGGCCAATTGTTTTTAGAATTAATATACAACAATAATAACAAATGCAGCTATTTCCAGTCCACTACATGAAAAGGACAAAGGCTTTAGACATGTCAATTCGTGTCTGTGGTTTGGACAGTTTTCATCACCACACTGGCCAGTGTGGATTGGTGATGGTGGGAGATTTTCGTCTGATTGTTCACAGCAAACCAACCTAGTATAGGTGGTTCTAATTAGTACAGCTTTGCTGATCTTGGCAATATGCAATCCCTTCCATCATGTTAAGTTATCCCCTCTCAGAAAAAAATTAATATTAGCTACTCTTATATCCACACTATTTGGTACATAGTAAACCATTCCTGCTTTGTATAAACCAGATTACCTTGTCACTCACTGTCTATAGGAAAAGGCAACCCTTTTGGCTGATATGCCAAACAGTAAGCAGTACAATGACAAACTAAGTCTGCCTCATTCCCGATTTCTCGAAGCTACACTTACTAGTTTCACTTTCGAGTTCTACACTGGACTACACAATTGGAATTTTTTTTTACCACCTTGATACTTATGACTACTGTAAATCCAAATGGTAATGTTAAAGACAGGATTTCTTAGTTCCAATGCTGTCTGATATCTTAAACAAGTAAGCTAGAAGAAGGTCTTTTTGTACCTGGGAAGTTGGTAATTTTACCTCATTAGGTGAATATCAATTTGTTAGCTCTATTCCTGCTGATTAGCCTACCGTCTATTTTCTTTACCACCCCTTTTAACCTGTTTTTTAATGTCTGTTTGTAAAACGTCAGAAAGAATATAATGTGATTAATCATCTTTACTGAATTTGGACTTTGGCTGGTTAAAATATGATACTTCAATTTCTTGCAAAACTGGAATTCGCTACAAGAAATGGATGCGTGATTGCTATTTTGGCATTTTTCTCTGTATAATCAATTAAAAGGGGGTTGGGGCATAACTTACGTAATGTTCAATTAAAATGTGAACACCACTTTATTGTCTAAATCCATTGATTACTTTTGAGAGACTGGTCGTGGAGTGCTGCACATTTGTTTCATTTGCTTTTGGAGCCAATTCCCTTATATTCTTTTACGAAAGCCCCTTTTTCCCTCTCTAGCTCCTTTTCTGCATGACTACCATCGCAAGATGTCTTCCACAGGGAATTTCAATCTATTTCAAGATTTAGTGTAATTTTATCCGTTTTGGTCATTGATTAGGTTTAAAATACTCTATGTTCAGTATAGCTATTGTTGTATATCTAAAAGTAAAAAATATCTCTGAAATAATTACCCACATGATGCACAGCTCATCCATGTATCACTTGCCAAAACAGAGGAGTGATGGGGTGATGTTTATTTGTGAGCAAAGCAAGCGACGTTGAAGCAGAGATCATATGAGGAATGGGATATAAAGTACAGGTGATTATAATACTTTAATAATGATCCATGCACATAGCACAGCCACGTACTGCTTGCTTGAACAGAGCAATTTGATAATGTTTATTTGCGAGTGAAGTGAGCCATGAAAGAGAAAAAACCATTTGAGGGTCATGATGTGAATCATAGGTAATTATAATACAATACTTTTAATTTCACGGCCCTTACACAATCCACATATCTTTCCAACTGGCTGGCTATCTTGTTTTCATTATGCATTTCTTACTATTACAATAGCTGCAAATAACTAGTTCTTGGTGATATCCTCCCAAAACCCTTTTTCCTACTGAGATCCTCCATAATTATCATTATATAGTGGGGTACAAAACTCATGAAAGGGTGGTTTTCCCCAGTATTCATGAATATAACACAAAATAATAAGTAAGAAAAATATAGGGTTCATGTATTTGGCTGAAATTAAAGCATTATATATTTACCCTTTGGCTTTCACAAGGCATGTCGTGCTTGTGATGCTCCTCTCACTGATTCAGTGTTGTACATAAGTCCCTTAATTATTAACAAAAGTTGTATGATTGGTTTCGACTTCCGGATTGGTCTCGACTTCACGGCTACTTTTGATCATGATTTCTTAACCTGGACAAATTAGAATTGTTGTATTTCTTGAATTATTATCAAATTTTTAACTGATGTAGCCTATTGCAGTAATTTTTCACAGGCACTATATTGACAACAGAAATATAAATTCCAGTGTTCCTCAGGGTAGTGCTCTTGGATTTTTATTTCATATATATAATGTGTGAGGTTTGAATTTAGAACAAGGTAGTAGTAGTAGGTTGGCCAAGGCCCCAGCCATTCATTGAGATACTACCACCAAAGAGCTATTGGGTCCTTTGATTGGCCAAAAAGTACTACATTGAATCCCTCTTTGGCTACAGCTCACTTTTCCTTTGCATACACATACACCAAATAGTTTCGCCTGTTCTTTACACATTCTCCTTTTTCCTCATACATCTGACACCACTAAACTAACCAAAGCATTTTTCGTCACTCAAAGGTTTAACTCTGCACTGTAATTTTTCAGTGGCTACTTTCCACTTGATAATGGTAGAAGAGACTCTTTAGTTATGGTAAGCAGCTCTTTTAGGAGGACATTCCAAAATCAAATCATTGTTCTTTCATCTTGGGTAGTGCCATAGCCTCTGTACCATGGTCTTCCACTGTCTTGGGTTATAGTTTTCTTACTTGAGAGTGCAATCAGGCATACTATTATATCTGTTTTCTCTTCCCCTTGTTTTTTTTTTTTAAGGGGTGTCGGGCAGACATAATAAAGGACATGGATGCCGAGTAGTTTATCAAGAGGTTCCTTTTTCCCTATCTGTTTCTTTATCTTCCTCTCGGGTATTCATTTTCAAAACCATCATTCTCCTCCCTTCAGTTGAAGTGGCTATCCTGGAGGGTACTCAGCCTTGCATGGTGTGTCGACTCCACCATGTTGACCAATTTCATCCGACAATTTGTCTTTAGTCTTTGAATTGTATGAGTTCCTTTACATACATTCTTCTACTGTACATATTGTTTTTGTTATTATTTTTAAGTTTGTTTTCAAATATGATGAAACCTTTTTATTGTTTTAATTCTTATTGTGTCTGATGATATTGAGTTAAATGTGGGACATTGAGGTAAATGTGGGACCAGTACCTCCTAGACTTTGCCAGTATCGTCTAATGTATTGCAATATTTGTTTACTGCATGGCAATATCCAAGACCTTGCAGTCGCCTCCAGACGGTATTATATTCTATAACATTTGGTCTCTCAAATGAACCAATGATCTGAGCTCCTTATTCCAAGTTTTAAGAAACTGATAATTTTGAAACTGGATTGCATACCTAGGGCAAGGGGAGTGGCAATGTATATTAGGACTGAGTACCCTGTTTCTCATAAGTCCTGCCATGAATGTGAATGTCATGAGATTCAGGTCATAAAAGTTTGTAGCAGGCATAATAACTTTTATTTATGTTCAATCTATACGAACCCAGACTTGGATGATTCTATATTTGATTGCCTTCTTACTATTATGACTAAGATACAAGAAGATGATATTAAGGCATCTATTGCGCTTGTTAGTAATTTCAACGTTCACCACTGGGAGTGGTTAAAGTCTGTTTCCCCCACTGATCAAGTTATGAGCAAATCATAAATGAAGTTACTCACAGTCTGGTAACTGCTTGGACCTTGTATTCACTGACTCTTTTGGTGTTATAACAAATTAGGATGGTCTTCCAGCTGGGACGTCTGATCATGCCTTGATTCCATTAGAAATCAAGACTGAGCAACCTGTCCCTGATGTGTCATACACTGTAAGATAGGCTGTATATAAAATCTCAAGCGGCTGGAATGCATTTTGAGTTATCTTTTCCATTTAAATTGGACACAGTTGTATGAAACTGTTGAACCTGTTGTTCTCTTGAATGAGTATCTGGTAAATATAATTGGTAGGCGTATCCCTACTCATGTGTTAGAATACTGAGTGAAAAACAAACCATGCTTCAATGATTATTGCAGACACCCTTGTTTGGAGAAGCAAGAGGCCTATCATCTTTGGAAGGGTAACAGACCAGGTTTGACTTGGAATAACTATACTCAGCTAATATATGTTGCTCAGAGAATTTATGCTTTAACTGAAAAGGAATAAGATTTTTCCATATCAGAAGCCCTTTTTGGTACAACCCAGGAACATAAGTGGTGGGCCACCCTTAAATCTCCACTCTTTGATGTAGACATAACAGTTCCTCATTTACTTAAACCAGATGGCTGTCACTCACTGCCCAAAGGAAAAGACAATCCTTTTTGCTGGTAGTAGGTTGGCCAGGGCACCAGCCACCCATTGAGATACTATAGCTGGAGAGTTATTGGGTCCTTTGACTGGCCAGACAGTAGTAAATTGGATCCCTCTCTCTGCTTACATCTCATTTTTCCTTGCCTACACACACACACCGAACAGTCCCGCATATTCTTTCCACACTCTCTTCTGTCTGCATATACCTGACACTGAGATTGCCCTACAATTCTTCTTTGTTGAAGGGGTTAGCTACTGCATTGTAATTGATCAGTGGCTACTTACCACTTGGTAAGGGCAAAAGTCTCTTTAGCTATGGTAGGCAGCTCTTCTAGGAGGACGACATTCCAAAATCAAACCATTTTTCTCTAGTCTTGGGTAGTGGCATAGTCTCTGTAACATGTCCTTCCACCATCTTGAGTTAGAGTTCTCTTTCTTGAAGGTACACTCGAGCACACTATTCTACCTAGTTTCTCTTCCTCTTGTTTTTTGAAGATTTTTTAGCTATATATGAAAGATCTATTTCTATGTTTCTGTTCTTAAAATATTTTATTTTAATTGGTTATTACCTCTCGTAGTTTATTTATTTCCTTGTTCACTTTAATCGCCAGGCTATTTTTCCCTGTTAGAGCCTTTGGGCTTATAGCATCGTGCTTTTCAAGTTAGGGTTGCAGCTTAGCTAGTAATAATAATAATAATAATAATAATAATAATAATAATAATAATAATAATAATAATAATAATAATAATAATAATAATAATAATACAGTAATGTGTGTGACAGTAAGCAGTGTAACGAGAAACTCGATCTTCATCATTCTTGTTTTAACTCCCATATTATCTAAAGTGTTTGAACGTTTCATGAGAATACGTCTAAATATGTATGCTGAAGGTAATAAACTATTCTCTAGTTTTGCAATTTTGGATTTGCAAAGGTCTTGAAGCATGTGATACCCTTCTTACAATTTCCAGTGCTGTGCAAAAATCCCTTGATTGTGGTAATTGGCCTTGATTTTACTGCTTCTTTTAATAATGTTAATCATGAGCCCTTGTTTTTAAACTCAAACAGTTGAGAGTAGGTGGGTCTTTTGTTAGCTTCATCATTGAATTTTGAAGTAATTGATTGTAAAGAGTTGTTATTGATGGGCACCATAATGAGTATAGAAATGGGATATCTCATGTTCCTCAGTCTAGTAGTGTTCTTGGCCCATTACTTTTCATACCATATAACATGATTTGTGGTTTGACCTAGATACCTAGGTTGTTGCATATGCTGATGATGCTACTCACTTTGCATAAATTCCATCACCTGAATGTAGATCTGGGGATGCGGAATCCCTTAATAGAGGTCTAGTTACAATTAGTGCGTGATGCAAATTATGAGTCATGAAGTTGAACCCCAAGAAAACTCAAAGTATGATTGTAAGTAGGTTGAGGATATCGCCTCCTCAACATCCAGACATCTGTGTTGATAATGTTTTTCTACCTCCATATAACTCCATCAAAATTTTAGAGGTGATTCTTGATTGCATATTTACTTTTGAGAAATGCATTCGTTTTGTTTATTCTACAATTACACAAAATATTGGCTTATTCAGAAAGTTTTTTTAAGATTTTTGATGATCAATGTATTCTGAAGAAATGTTTTTAATTCTTTCATTCTACCTTGTTTTGAGTATTGTTTTCCTAGCTGGTCTTCAGCTGCTAACTCACATCTCAATTTATTGGACAAACACTTAAGGTCTATTAAATTTCTTACTTCTGATCTTGATATTAATCTCTGGCACCGTCGTTCATTAGCTCTTAATTTATGTTGCATAAGATTTTTCATAATTCTGACCATCCTTTGTATTTAGATCTTCTCAGACTGTACTATCCCGTACATAGTACTGAACTAAGTATGCCGCCAGTTCAAAGTCTTGCCTTCTCCATCATAAGACTCGATAAAACACAGTGTTCTAAAAGTTTTACTCCAGCTGTGACCAGATTTTGGAATGTTGTTCTTAATCGGACAGTTGAATCATCAGAACTTCAGAAGTTCAAACTTGCAGAGAATGTTTTTTTTTCTTTGTGTTGAATAGGCTAACATGCGTCTCTCTTCATAGTTTATATGTGGCATCTATTCTAATGTTACTTAACTTAAGATATTTTATATTCTTTATTCATTACTTCACATATAGTTTCTTTCTTAATTTCTTTTCCTCTCTGGGTTATTTTTCCTTAGAGTCCTTGGGCATATAGCATCCTTCTTTTCCAACTCAGGTTGAAACTTAGCTAGTAATAATAATAATAATAATGATGAATAGGTTTGTTGCCTGTAGATGATTTTAACTTATTTTCCATTGTTCCTCTCTACTGAGTGTGGACCTATGATGCCTGGAACTCTTAAACGAAAACTGGCTGAAATTATTATATGGTGCAAAATAAAGGGAACGAATTTTAACAGTTTTAGGATAGTGGATCCTCCCCATCAGATTTCTTCAAATTCTAGGTTCATAATCATTATTGATTGCCAATACTTTTGAGAAACATATACTGTGAATTGTGCAAAATATTGGTGTGTGTGTGTGTGTGTGTATATATATATATATATATATATATATATATATATATATATATATATATATATATATATATATATATATTTGGGCTCAGCCATGTCGTTCTCATGGAAGGTTCCTTTAGGCAGCTTTCTATGGGATATTTAGCTACAGTGATACTCCCAGAGAATTAAGCATAGGTCTCCAGAATTCTTACTCCTGGCGCAAGTATCCTTAATATATCTTTAAGGATATCGCATAAAATCAGGGGACGTATTTTTTGATACGACACATAGCAATCTTCACCCCGAATAGATCTTATTCTTTGAGGGGGAAGAGTGGCGAACGAAGGGGAGCCATTATCAAGGTACCCGATGGACCCCCTTCCTGTACTGCTACGGCCCATCATTCCTTTGAAAAGTAGCATTTAAGCACGGTGTTCTCCCACGCTTCTCTCGGTGTTGTTACTTATTTCAAGGAATATTATCATGTAATCTCCAGCATCTTCATCCTCTGGAAAGTTGAGTATTTAATCTTTCCTGTGTATAATTTTTAGCTCCCTTCTCACAGTTAAATTAACATATTTTAGGTGTGTTATGTGGATCACTGCCATCCCCGGAGGCGGCCATTTTAAGACCGCTGTCAAACACCATAAATGCTTTATTTAGTTAGTAGTGTGACGTTCCCGGTATTAGCTATAAAGAAATTGTAGCTAGTTAGGCAAAATTATACTAGTGAAGATGAGCGTAGCCGAGATCCCGACTTGAGTTAGGCTAGCCTAACTCGTTTTAGTATACTTTAGTAACGTTATCCCCCGTTTAACCTCTAGTATTGTTATCCCCCGTTTAACCTCTAGTATCGTTTTTATTAATTCGGTCGGAGATATATATATATATCTCCTAGAATTATTAATATAATGCAATATGCTTCTCTTTTAGAGAAATGAGGATAAACCCTTCTTCCCCCCTGAGTGCCGCCATCCCAGGCGACAACCCTATCTTCCGTCATCGCCATCGAGTAATGTACTCCGGCTTGACTTGAATGTTTTACTGTCGATCTTCTTTGCCGGCGAGTATCCCGGCCTTGAAATACGACAGTAACTCAGGGTATTCTGTCTTGTTGCTGACAACGTTATCGACAATGGAATAGTTATTCCTCTGCCGGTTACACCGTTGTCGGTATAGGAAGATAGGCTTCCTTAGTCTACAACCGAAAGTGGGCAGTATAATTGCCGCCACCTTTCTCCCTTGCGGACTAGAAGACATGTCTTATATCTGGCAATGTCTCAGGTTAGGGAATCATCATTCCCCTGCCGCCCATGATGGCGCCGGTATAGGAAGCTAAGCTTCCTTGATTTGCAGCTGAAAGTAGGAGGCATACCTGCCGCCACCTTTCTCTGTAAAATATAAGACCCTTTCCCTTCCCTTTCTGTCCTTTAGTGCCGGTCTAGCCGTCACAAATATCCTTTGGCCGCTATTCTACAATTATCCCCGCTTGCCGGGCTGACTGAGTTACCAGCCGGGTTCCTACTAAGGCCGTCAGGTTGCCGCTTCGACCAACTCCCTAACGGAAGCAAAGCTCCGGTGGGAAACCCATTATACTGTTGGGAATTCTTCAGTCCTCTCTTGGACTGCCATCCACAAACCTTGCAACTGGCAGTACAGCCGGCAACAAAATTTGTGGCTGGATGGAAGCTAGAATCAGTGTATTCCTCCCCTTCCATTAGAATTCCCATTCCAGGAAGAAGGCTGTAGAAGGCAGTAGCCCCCTACACTCCTAATTATTGCACTAAACTATAATAATACGGAGTCCTCCTTCCCATCCTTTCTCTCTCCCTATCAGTTGGCGGCACTAGCCTAACCCCGGTAGTATACCGGTAAAACTGCAGTATATGACAATACAGTAGCTAGTATTCCTGCAGTATAACAATACAGTAGTTAGGAAACTACAGTATACAATGATACAGTAGTATAAATCTTTCAACATACTGTGTATCCTTCCACAGTCTATTGCTGAGACCGAATAAAATGTTGAGGTGAAGTATTCCTTCAACATCCTGATGAATCCTAGATCATCGGGAAACTGATTATTACCGTCCAGTATTAATATTCTACAAGTGGAGGACTTAGTGTAAATATTCACTGACTCCAGCTCTACGTACGAGAGTTATTCCACTCTGTATTTTCCCTAATAAGGAAATTAAAGATATTAATGATGACAGAGGTCACATAAATTGCCTGGAGAGGAAACACAAATATGTGTCTTTCCTACTTCTTTTCTAGCATACTATCCTAAGCTATTAAAAATAATAGTAAGAAATACTATTGTTAACCATGTGTATTTATATCAATGATATAAACAACTGAGTACTCATTTCACCCTTTTTCTCCCCTACAGGAGGAGCCAATGGTGAAGGGTACAGTTGTGTTCTGCAACCACAAGAAAAAGAACTTGTGGGCCTACGATGTATAGGTCTCATGCCCCCTGCTGCATCGTATCTGGACCCCTGAAGTACTGGGACCTGTATTTTAAGTATATATTATATCAATGATATAAACAACCTATTACTCATTCACCCTTTTCTCCATTACAGGAGGAGCCAATGGCGAAGTGTACAGTTGCGTTCTGCAACCACAAGAGTAAGAACTTTTGTGGGCATACAATGTACAGGTTTTATGCCCCTGCTGCATCGTATCTGGATCTTGGAGGTTCTGGGACCCGAAGGGTCGCTCCTATCGCTTGACCTTGCTGACCGACAGCTTTGTAAAAGATATCCCTGACACTATGGAATCAAGGGATACAGCAAGGGAAACCCATCAAAGGTGAGTATGAGGCATCCAGAAGAACTCTCCGGGACCTTACCTACCTAACAATTCTATGAAGTGCCTACTGTTCCCTAAGGCTCAATCGAATATGTTTGGGCCACAGGCATAGGTCCAGTCCCCCTCTATCCAACGGACAGTGGACGCGGATATCAACAAGGCACTGCAAGGCTTGGACATCCACCAAGATTGGATGTCAGAGGTGCCCATTGACACTGGACAGGGCCTACTGCAAGAAGACCCTGAATAAGGAGTGGTTCAACCACCCACGGAGGAAGAAGGATCTGTTTCGACGGTGACTGAGGTCCCTCAGCTCACTGTGCCGGCATATCAACCTATGCCGTCAACCTCTTCAGCCCCAACTCCCCAACTGGCTAAACAGGTCGGCAGGAGCGAAACGCTCCTAGAGTCGATCCAGCAAATGTTGACACTGTTCCGGAAGGAACAAGAGGAGAATAAGCAAGATCTCAAAGAGATGAAGAGAGAGGTACAGGGAAGGAAACGCCCTGGCACTTCCAGGGGCTCCACTAAGCCCCTTAAAAGTCTGACCTCCCTCACTGCTCCGAACCAACCCCTGGAGGTAGACGGAACACATGCCCATGTTGAATGGGAAGCTTTATATCTCCGAGAAGTTGGGGTCCAATCCCCTTGAAGAGCTTCAATTCTGGTCCAGCTTTCAGCGTACCCAGATTGCTACGTGAAACTGCGAGATGAACCCACATCCCGCGAGGAGACTATAGCGAAGGAAGTAATTGTCCTCGAACATGTCAAGGTACAAGCCATCCTTACCAAGACCCAGAAAGGGGCCGGATATACTAACTCCAAAGTCTCAGCATTGAGCAAGATGCACCCAACCTTCATTGCTCCTTCCTCCAGAGCCTTGCCCTTTTCGGGGATAGCCCTAGACTGTGTCATGAGAGCAGTCAAAGAGGGCAAACCCTGCCCAATCCTAGAGTAATGCAAACCATTATCTCTAGCTATGCCCACCTGCGAGGAGAAGAGGAAAGAGGTACATCTAACCTTCTCTATCTCGAAGTTGAATCTGGAGATAGGCCAGCAGTTTAATGAGAACCTTCCAAAAAATGCCAAACCATTTTTTGAGAAGGGAACAGGAGACGAAAGATAGTCTCGCCACCTCCCTGTCTCATCAGAACTGCTTGGAAATGTGTGCAGGCTTTTAATAACGCCCCATCTTATGATGGATTTGTAGGCTTTTCTCGGGTCAAAAAAGGACCTGTAGAGAGCATGTGTTTGCTGCAACAACGGTGAAACACGAACCCAGAAAACTGATTTCATCATGTATCTGGAGCGAAGACCCTTTCCCACAGGAAGTGGTCCAAGAAGTCATTGCCAAACCCACCATGGAGAATAGGTTCTCCAAAAGTGGGGCATGTCCTCAAAGAGGAAATCGTCATTAGAACTGCACAATTTCTGACCGTGACCATGACCACGGTTCCTCAAATGGTAGCCCAGCCGTAAACCACCTTCCAGATGGTCTCTCAACAGCTGGTAGCTAGTCACCTGCGTTTAATCCAGGATTTGAAAGGCACTCGACCACCTTTCGGCCCTACAAAGGTAAGGGCCCAAAAAGAGGATACTCTGGAAACCCCCTAAGGGTGGAGGAGGACGCGGTTACGGAAACAAGTCCTCAGGAACCTCTAAACAATGAGAGGTTCCAGGTAGGAGGCAGACTTTTCCACAGGATCGTTTGTCCTTCAATCCCTGGGTCCACAGCCAAATTACGAATGGACTTGGTTGGAAAAGGAACAAAAAATCCACCTTATTTTTGAAATTTTTCCCAACAATCCACTCCCTTATTGGAAGAATATACCTCAGAACTCTTGAACAAGAAGGTAATGAGAAAAGCGAAGTCCATCAAAATTTCAGGGAAGGCTGTTTTGTGTTCCTAAGAAAGACTCGGACAAACCCAGAATCATTCTAGACTTGTCTCCACTCAACAAGTTCATCGAGAACAAGTTCCGTATGCTTACATTGCAACACATAAGGACCCTTCTCCCAAAAAGGGGCGTATATAGTCTCCATAAACCTGGCAGATGCTTACTGGCACCTACCAGTCAGTCGCCTCCTCTCCTCCTACCTAGGATTCAGGCTACAGAAGACAAAATATGTCTTCACAGCCATGCCCTGTGGACTAAACATAGCCCCAAAGGTACTCGCAAAGCTAGCGGACACGATCGTCCAGCACCTACGCTCCAAAAGAGTACAAGTAGTAGCATACCTGGACGATTGGCTGGTGCGGGCAGCATCCAAGACTACTTGTCTGCAAGTGGCTGGAAAGGTGATCCAGTTCCTGGAACACCTGGGCTTCAAGATCAATCGCCAGAAGTCTCGCCTTTCTCCAGCTCACAAGTTTCAATGGTTAGGAATCCATGGGAACTTTTGGTCACACCACCTCTCCATTCTATTAAAGAAGAGGAGAGAAATGGCAGCATCTGTCAAAGAGACTAATCCAACACAAGAGGATTTCAAGACGCCAACAGGAAAGAGTACTGGGTTCTCTCCAATTCGCAGTAGTGACAGACCTGGTGCTAGAAGCACAGCCAAAGGATGCATCAGGAGTCTGGAGAAGATACGCATCAAAAGCTCGAAGAGATCAACAAGGTTGACACCAACCCGATTGCGCACGCTACTAAGGCCGTAGTCAACGAATAAGAGCCTAGCACAGACAATTCTCTTGCAACCACCACAAACATCAGTGGTGATACACACGGAAGCCCCCCTGGAAGAATGGGGAGGCTTTCGCATGAAATGAAAGGGCAAGAAATTGATCATTCCAGTTCAAAAAACTTTCACATCATCATCTTGGAGGCTAAGACAGTCCTCCTGACGTTGAGGAGACTATCCCCTCGCAGAACAGTCCATATCAGACCGGCCCTCAACAACGAGGTGATAGTAATATGTCTAAATCGACAAGGCTCGAGTTCACCTCACATTAATCATGTGATGTTAGCCATCTTCCGCCTGGCAAGGAAGAGGAAATGGCATATATCAAGCAGTTCACCTTCAAGGGTTCCGCAATGTGATGGCGGATGCTCTATCCAGGCAAAAGCCGATAGAGACAGAATGGTCCCTAGACGCAGACTCATTCTCCTTTATTTTCGATAAAAGTCCCGGAACTGCAGATCGAACTCTTCGCAACGAGCGACAACAAGAAACTACCTAGTTATGTAGCCCTTACGAGAACCTTAAGCAGAAGCGATGGACGTCATGTCTCTCGACTGGAACGAATGGAATCGAATTTATCTGTTTCCACCAACCAATCTCCTGCTAAAAGTCCTCGACGAGCTAAGATCCTTCAGAGGAACAGCTCCTGTAGTGGGCCCCAAATGGCCCAAAAACAATTGGTTTCCTCTAGTTCTAGAATTGAAACTGTAGCTGTTTCCTCTGCCGTACCCAGTTTTATCCAAACTGGTGCAGAAGTCAACTGTTACATTTCACCCTCGAGAACCAACATCCTGAATCTCATGATTTTTTTCGTCCTAGCAGGGAACAAAAAGTTTGGGATCTCGAAGAATGAGGCTGACTTCATTGTAGAGTACAAGTCAAGTCCAACCAGGAGACATTGTGAATTGTCTTGGGAGAAAAAGGGTAAACCATGTGAAAACAAGGGGACCAACAGAAAAGTTCAACAGGTTTCTGTCTCTCTTTCTTCTTTTACCTATTTGAACAAGGCCTGACTTCCACTACGATAACCACGTGTAAGTCGGCTCTGACTAGACCTCTTTTATACACCTTTGAGATGGACCTCATAAGCGAAACCTTCCTTAAGGTGCCAAAGCATGCACTAGACCCAACCCGGCAACCCCTCCAAAGCCCATTACATGATCGTTGGTCAAAGTCTTGCACTATGCTTCGAATCTAAACAATGAGGATTGTACTCTAAAGGAACTAACACAGAAAGTCAATTTTCTGTTCGCAATAGCTTCAGGGGCTAGAGTTAGTGAAATAGTGGCCCTATCAGGGATGTAGGCCATGTTCAGTTCACAGAAGAGGGAGAACTGAACCTTTTCCCCGATCCTACTTTTCTCGCCAAAAACGAGCTGCCCACCAAAAGGTGGGGTCCTTGGAGAATCTGCCCACTGAAGGAAGATGTCTCTCTATGCCCAGTAGAGTATCTTAAGGTCTATCTTCGTAGAACTTCAGACCTCAAGGATGGACAGCTCTTCCGAGGCGAAACCTCAGGATCAAAATCTATCCCTAAAATAACTGAGAGCAATGCTCACCTACTTATTCGCAGAGCGGATCCTGACAGCTCACCCGCAGGTCATGATCCTAAGAAAATTGCTTCTTCACGGAACTTCTTCCAACACTATATGAAGCAAGTACATGAAATAAAACATGTGGTGGCAGCGGGTAATGCTAAAAAACCCGTCGTCTAAGCACTACGACGAACAGTGAACTGCTTTGGGACTCTCCAGTGCATCGGATGCATGGGTACATTTACCCTCGAGTGCAAATCACAACAATGATTAACACACTGTTCCATATAGGTGCATATCTGACCGATAACACCAGTGCCGAGTGAACGTTGCGTCACGGTGTTCATGCATTTCCAAAATCTGTACGAATCAGTCAAATTAGGTTTTACATCTCCATTGAGTTGCATCATTTCGATGAAATTACATATTTTTTCGATAAGAGAAAATATGGACCCTGATGTGTTTTCAATTCCGGATTAGATTCATACCTGATTGTAACTACATTTGATAATCTAGTTACAAGGTCAAATATTAAACGTATATGCGTCTTATTGCTGCTATCTCAGTTAGACGAATAAAGCATACTAGAGTTTTAATTAAACCCTAGAAGGGGCCAACTTGAAATCAGAGTACATATTTCCAAGGGATGAGAAGGGTAATCTCTGAGATTTACCGTCCGTCCCTAAGGAGATACAAACTTTGAATCCTTATAGTCGAAGTCGACACTTTCCCTACAGGGGGAAGGAAGCCATAAGCTAGTTCCAAGCTTAGTGGATATGACAAATAACGGTAATGTCATATATAAAGGTCTAGGAGACCATATAAGGAACTCATTCAAAGTAAAGGCACCTATACAAACCCACAGATATAGTACTTTCAAGTTAATTCTCTGGTAAGCTTCCATCAGCACGACATGGGTGAGCCCAAAAAATGGATTTTAAGCAAAGCGAAAAATATTTTTGGGTGAGATAGCCATGTTGTCCTGATGGACCCACCCTTCTTTCTTAAAATGACCCCACCCGAAACTACTCTATCCGCGGCTATTCCTGCTTAAATGCAACAAGGAATGGTGGGCTGTAGCAGTACAGGAAGGGGGTCCATCGGGTACCTTGATAATGGCTCCCCTTCGTTCGCCACTCTTCCCCCTCAAAGAATAAGATCTATTCGGGGTGAAGATTGCTATGTGTCGTATAAAAAAATACGTCCCCTGATTTTATGCGATATCCTTAAAGATATATTAATGATACTCGCGCCAGGAGTTAGAATTATGGAGACCTGTGGTTAATTCTCTGGGAGTATCACTGTAGCTGAATATCCCTTAGAAAGCTGCCTAAAGGAACCTTCCATCAGGACGACATGGCTATCTCACCTAAATAAGGGATTTTGACGTAGGAAAAATCTATTTCTGGGCGAAGGACCTGTGCCGCCCAGTGAATAAGCTCCATTTAGCACTTATTCTTAGGTAATTTACTGCTAAATATACCAGAGAAAAAATGTAAAGGAGTGCTAGGTTAACTAGCTCGCTCACCTATTGGTGTCGGTATAAAATTGGGCGTATATTCCAGAGGTCCCGCACTATTTAGATTAATCCACGACAGAAAACCCCAATAGAGGAGAGCCGTTCAACCTCACTCGGTACTACTAACAATGCATCCGCTCAGAACCCAACTCCTTAGCACCCAAAGTTTGGGGACTCCAAGGGAGAGGAGCTGGGAGGGTTCACTGGGCGGCACAGGTCCTTCGCCCAGAAATAGATTTTTCCTACGTCAAAATCCCTTTTCTGGGCTCGAACCTGTGCCGCCCAGTGAATCTATACAAGAGAAAAATGTCACCAAACTTGCAAAATAAAGGAAAAAACATAAGCGTAAGGGAAATACAGGATGCTTTAATCAGAGATGAGTACCAAAAACAATTATAAGGGTATCTTAAATATGAACATAAATCCAATAAGGTAGGTATAATAATGCCGTGAGTGATAATATATACAGATACTCAGGAGCATAAAATTTACAAATATAATAACAGTATTCAGGTGCGAGACCAACGAATACAATAGGGTATAAATGAGGCAGGTAAGAGGGAGAGATAAAGAGTCAAGGCATTAACCTGTGAGTTACTTGGGAGTAACTACGCTCCCTGCGGCTACTGTAGAAAATTTTAGGGCTTCCAAATGTTTAAGGTAGTGTTTCTTGAACACTGACGGTGATTTCCACCCTGTATACCTGGAAAGGTCTGTAAAATTCATGTGGTGAAAGAAGTTCACCGAGGTGGCAACCGCCCTGATATCATGTGCAAGAGGAAAAGAGTCAGGGTTAGCTTGTTTAATAAAATACAAAATTTGTTGCCTGATCCCTTTAATAGTAATGGTACCGCCTTGTTCTCTAACGAATAGAGGCCCCGAGGAGTTAGAGGAGGTCCGGGATAAATAAGACCTAAGAGTAGTGACAGGGCACAGCGACGGATCTTGCGTGAGGGGAACAATTTTCCAGGAGGTCCATCTGTTTTGAGGGTCTTCATTCTTAGCCAAAAAGAATTTGTTAGGAGAAAGAAGGACCTCTCCTGAAGGCAGAAAGTCAATATGACCCGGGTCTCTCGACAAGGCTGCCAATTCAGAAATTCTTGCCCCGGAAGCCAAGCTCACCAGGAAAAGTGTTTTCCTGAGAAGGGGCATGTAATCACAAGAACTGTTAATGGTATCAGAAGCCAATTTGAGTACGTCATTAAGGAACCAGGTCACCGGGGTAGGACGAGTAACCGGTTTCAGTCTGGCACAAGCTTTCGGAATTGAAGCTAACAAAGAGTCGGTTAAGTCTATGTTAAAACCCACTAGGAAGATCTTTTTCAGAGCCGATTTAATAGTGGTGATAGTATTGGCTGCCAGACCTGATTCTAATAAAGATCTAAAGAAAGTGACTGTAAGGTTCAAGTTCATACAGTTCACGTCTGAGTCTATTAAAAATTTTGCCAACTTTTTAACTGCAGAGTCATACTGGCGGATGGTGGAATCTCGTTTATCCGATTCTAGGAACAAGGTGTTTTGAGGATCAATATTGGCACCATGCATAGCCGC
This sequence comes from Palaemon carinicauda, assembly GCF_036898095.1. Lineage (NCBI taxonomy): Eukaryota > Metazoa > Arthropoda > Malacostraca > Decapoda > Palaemonidae > Palaemon > Palaemon carinicauda. Next base: position 51,850,828 of record NC_090726.1, on the reverse strand, counting down.
AAACTTCATAAAGTCCATAAAGTTAGGGCGCTCTGAATGTTTGAGAAAGCGTACACAACGCGTGTTTGTACTATCTGAGACAGAACCGGATTGGGTATCGGGTAAGGGTATAGTTTCAACTCCCGCAGGAGAGGATACCAGTTGCTCTTGGGCCAGTTGGGTGCGACCAAGGCTACTTGTCCCTTGAAGGATCTCAGTTTGTCTAGAACTTTCAGCAAAAGATTCACCGGGGGAAAGAGATAAATCTTTTCCCAGTTGTCCCAATTCTGTGACATGGCGTCTGTGGCGTAAGCCTGAGGGTCTAGATTGGGAGCCACATATACTCTCAACTTGTGGTTGGATTCCGTGGCGAAAAGGTCCACTTGGAGACCGGGAACCTGAGAGAGAATCCACCGAAATGACTTTAGATCGAGTGACCATTCCGATTCTAGAGGGGAGGTCCGGGACAGGGCGTCTGCCACTACATTCCGGACTCCCGCCAGGTGGACAGCTGAAAGATGCCAACGGTTCGAGGCTGCTAGGGAGAATATGGCTACTAGAACATGGTTCAGAGGCCCTGACTTTGACCCGCCTCTGTTGAGGCAGCGGACCACCACTTCGCTGTCGAGGACCAGACGAAGGTGTTGTTTCTTGGGAAGAGCGAGACGTTTCAGGGTTAGAAGAACTGCCATGACCTCTAGCACATTGATGTGAAAATGGCGGAACAAGGGAGTCCAAAGACCTTGAACTTTCTTGAGCTGAGAATAGCCGCCCCAACCTGATAAGGATGCGTCTGTGTGAATGATTAATTCCGGAGGCGGAAATCGAAGGGGAACTGACTTTGACAGACTGTTTGCTCTTGTCCAAGGAAGAAGTCTTTCCCGTAGAATGGGAGGAAGGCGGACTTTCCTGTCCCGGAGCTTCCGGTTCGCCCTCGAACGCCAGACACGATTGATATTTTTCAATTTTGCCTTCAGAAGAAGATCCGTCACTGAGGCAAACTGAAGGGACCCCAGAATCCTCTCTTGGAGTCGTCTGGAACTTACTTTGTCTTTGAGAAAGCGTTTGGTGTTCCTTGCAATCTCTAACCTCTTGGGTCTGGGAAGACACAGAGTATGAGATATAAGATCCCATTGCAGGCCGAGCCATTGGAACTTCGATTTTGGAAGAAGACGGGACTTCTTGAAGTTGATCTGGAAGCCTAGAGATTGAAGATAATGGATGACTTTGTGAGTGGCTTTTAGGCAATTTTGGGAGGTGTCTGACCAAATGAGCCAGTCGTCCAGATAGGCTACTACTTGAATCCCTTGATTCCTGAGTTCCTGAACAGCGACTTCTGCTAGCTTTGTGAAGATCCTTGGGGCGATGTTGAGCCCGAAAGGCATCACCTTGAAGGAGTAACTTTTGTCCCCTAAGCGAAAGCCTAGGTACGGACGGAAGTGTCTCGCTATCGGGACGTGATAGTAGGCGTCTGTAAGATCGATAGAGGTGGTGACGGCCCCACGGGGAAGTAAGGTCCGCACCTGCGAGACGGTAAGCATTCGAAACTTGTCGCATTGAATGGACAAGTTGAGAAGGGATAGATCTAGAATCACTCTTCTCTTGTCTGAATCCTTCTTCGGGACACTGAACAGCCGACCTTGAAACTTCAGATGTTTCGTTTCTTGTATGGCGTTCTTTTGTAAAAGATCCTGGACAAATTCGACCAGGTCCGGAGTGGAATGTTGACGAAATTTGTTCGGAGGAGGAGGTCCTTGAATCCAACTCCACCCCAGTCCCTTGGAGATGATACTGAACGCCCAGGGACTGAACCTCCATTTGTTGCGGAAGGCATAGAGCCTCCCCCCTACCTGCTGCACCTCAGTATTGGTTTGAGGAGTTGCCTCCACGTCCGCCTCGGAAGTTCTTTCCTCTGCGAAAGGCTCTTCCCCTGCCTTTGTTCTGGTTAGAGCCACGGTGGTAGCCTCTACCTCTACCATAACTCTGGGAAGAGCTATGAGCCTCGTAAGACTGGTTAAAGGCAGGGGAAGTGGCGGAGGCACCAGAAAGCTGGCTCTTAGGTAGCAGAACGGTGACATAGTCATCCGAAGGAGCCCGAGAGGTGGAAGGCTGTGCAGGGACAACAGAAGATGGAGGAAGAGGCAGCCGGAAGTTGGATGAAGCACTCTGTTGTTGCCTGAACTGGGTGGAGGTATATGGTCTAAGCTTCTTCCTACCCCGGGCTTGATAATTTGCGGGGTCATACTTGCGTTTAGGGGTCAAACCCCAACGGGCTTTAAGGCTCTGATTAACCCTAGTGGCCTCCGCCAAGACTTCCTCTACGAGATCCTCGGGGAAGAGATTTGAACCCCAACAGGAGGACCGGATGAGTTTATTAGGTTCATGCCTAATCGTCGCCTCAGCTAGGACATGCTTGCGACATCTGCGTTTAGCAGTAGCGAAGTCATACAAGTCATAATATAAAGACTGTAACGTAGCCTTGTTGAGAGACTTAAAAATACTCTCCGTATCGTAAGTCAAGGCTATCGACTCCGTGGATGTGGCCAGGTTTAGAGTACGGCCCACACGTAGGCGGGAATCATATTCCTGTTTAATGAGGGATTCCGGAAGACGGGGAAGCTTCTCACTAAACAAGACTGAGGCACAGTCTGCTGCAAGCTTGCCGGAGGTAAAGGTGGTATGGACGTTGTCCCAACACTCAATACCTGAGGGAAGAAGGAGGGAGATTGGATCCACCTCTCGGATGGGAGGCAAGGGCTTCTCCTCCAGAGCATATTGAAAGGCAAGCTCTGCTACCTTATTGACGCATGGAGTCAAGGTGTTCTTGTCCATTAAGAACATCGTAAAGGAGCTTTTATAAGGTGTCAGCATGGTGTTAGTGCAGCCGATGTCATTCAAAAATCTGGCCCAAACAGATTGGGCTTGCTTCTTCGGGAAGATGACCGTCTCTTTGGGGACCTTGTCTAATCGAACTAAAGCTTCCTCGGTAAGCCTGGCATAACCATGAAATGGAAATGCCAGACCAGGAGGAAAGAATTCAAAGGCCCTCCAGAGTCAACATTCCGTCTGAGAACGGGGAATGAAGAGCCATCCGCCAGGGGTTGTTCTTGGCAAACGGCGGGAGCTTAGAGGCATCCGGGATGAGAGAGCTTTGGACTCTCTCCGGAGCTCCTTGCTCTAAAGCCCCAATTCTCTGACCGAAGTTAGAGAACATCGTGTCCATCCTCGACTGCATCTCCGAAACCAACTTTGCCTGCATCTCCGACACGATGCGAAGCATGGCTGATTCGGAAAGGCCCGGGCTAGCAGCAGGAGGGGCGGAAGAAACTCCCGGGTCGTGAGACTTAGAGGAGGAACCAGAGGTCTTTGAAGACGGGTTCGTACAATGTTTAGAGCCATGAGAAGTCTTGTGAGGCTTGCGAGCTTTGGGTAAGGTCCTTGAAGTAGACTTATCCTTAGGGGGAACCGGGTGTGAACGTTGAGACGAATCACGGTCCCCAGAAAATCCAAGAAAAGAAGAGCGATCAGAAGAAGAAGAAAGAGCGGGGCTGAGGATAGGAATCTCAGCGCCGGACACACCTGCCTCACTTACCACCCTACCTGTATCCGGCTCGTCTAGCAACATTGGTTCGACGTCCAGGTTCATGGAGGCAACATTGTCCTCCAGACCTCCGGGGGCGTCCGATGGATCTTGCTCTGGGTCGATGAGACCCGTTATAGTGGCATCAATGTGGGCAATGATGGGAGCTGCCACATGCCTAGCCACAGCAGCTGAAGACTTGGCGTTGGGGTAAACCATGGTGCAGTAGTCCTCAGATAGGACGTACAGCCGCTTAGACTTCACATTCCGGGCAAACCCACCAACCCACACCTTCAGTGTGGCCCGAGCCGCAGACTTTTGCTCCGGGGATGCCTGAAATAATAGTGGGAATTATAAAAGGGAAACTCCCAATGGTCCTTCAAGACCATAGATATCTTACTAATAGTAAATTAAATAAGAAGGCAATAAAGCCGACGGGACTCACCGAGTCAGATCCAAGGGTAGTGATGAGGTCGAAGCAAATCACACAGTTATCCGGGTGCCATACCACAACGTCTTCCAGTTGAACCCCACAAGGGGCGTGAGATCGGCAGACGGAGTGGCCACAAGGCTGGTGCAGAACAGCTGCACAGGCCGGCGTCAGACAATGCACCATCTATAAAAAGAATAGTATATGAGAAACTGTAATTCTCTTAAGTAGGGGCGGGTCCGGAGGACCCGGGCCTAACATAGGTCAAACACAAGATTAGAGCTTAACTGTACTATTCTTTAAGTAGGGGCGGGTCCGGAGGACCCGGGCCTAACATAGGTCTAACACAAGAATAGAGCTTAACTGTACTATTCTTTAAGTAGGGGCGGGTCCGGAGGACCCGGGCCTAACATAGGTCTAACACAAGATTAGAGCTTAACTGTACTATTCTTTAAGTAGGGGCGGGTCCGGAGGACCCGGGCCTAACATAGGTCTAACGCAAGGTTAGAGCTTAACTGTAATATTCTTACATAGGGGCGGGACCGGAGGTCCCGGGCCTAAACATAAGTCTAACTTGAAACTAAAGTATAGCAATCCATTCCGGTCAAGCCGGGAGCATAAAAAAAGGATGCAATAACAAGGAATTAAGACACATGGTGTCTGATTTCCCGGGGCGGGGTAGACCCCGGGCCGGGAAATAAAGGTATATCCAATACCAATTCATTTAGGGACTCCCGGGTAGTGATCTGTCATATATAATCATCATAGGAAATGTTATAAAATAATAGGGGGGCGGAACTGTAGCTAAGAACCGCCAATCAAACCCGGAGGGTTTCGTATAACATAAGCCAGAATGAAAAGTGAATATAAAATAGGGTGCACCGGGATCCAACTCTGTTGACCGGTGGCCAACCAGACTAGACAGAGACGAACCCGCCGGGCCACCCGGAGGACAAAGTCCATAAACACTTAACTACCCCCTCTAAAAGGAGGGAAGGCAACGGTCCCTTAGTGGAGGGGGGGGTAGCCTAGCCGCCCACCTAGCTAGAGGGGGAGCGTGGGGGAGGATCACGTGATACGAGGCAGCAGGGCTACCAACTGACGATCCCCAACCAGACAGATCAAACGGAGTAATGGCACAAATATTCATTATAATAATAATAATAGCGTTAAATTATATGAATAAACACATAGAAAATTTTTGGGCAAGGCATGCAACATAATAATTAAATCACAAAAGACACACCTAATGGCTAAAAATAACATTGCCGCCTTAGCACGAAGGTCTGCAGCCATAACGATACGTAAATGATATCGGCCCAAAAATTGAACCACGAGGATTCTAAACGCTAAATAATGAATATTCACAATAACAAATAATATTTGATAATAAAATAATACACATAGTAACACCGCAAGTGAAAATTAAAAGCTCTCAAAAACAGGAGTACCAACTGTAGTGAAATCAAGCAAGATCGGTATGAACGAAGAGAATAAACTCCTATAATATAAATATTAAACGATCTAGGTTGCTCAAAACACAGTAAAACCCAGCTTGGTACTTAACTTAGACGGTGTCTCCTGGGAAACCGACGAAGAAGCCATAATTCAATGGAAAATAACCAAAAATCGAGAGCACACCAAAAATGCGGGTTACTTTACTCGTCGTGCTAAAAGGAGTGAGGTTCTGAGCGGATGCATTGTTAGTAGTACCGAGTGAGGTTGAACGGCTCTCCTCTATTGGGGTTTTCTGTCGTGGATTAATCTAAATAGTGCGGGACCTCTGGAATATACGCCCAATTTTATACCGACACCAATAGGTGAGCGAGCTAGTTAACCTAGCACTCCTTTACATTTTTTCTCTGGTATATTTAGCAGTAAATTACCTAAGAATAAGTGCTAAATGGAGCTTATTCACTGGGCGGCACAGGTTCGAGCCCAGAAATAGATTTTTCGCTTTGCTCAAAATCTGTTATATATTAATATATATATATATATATATATATATATATATATATATATATATATATATATATATATGTACATATACATCTATATATACATATATATATGTAAATATATAATATATATATAAATATATAATATATATATAAATATATATATATATATATATATATATATATATATATA